>NC_080423.1:81371244-81671244 GCF_029873635.1 Malania oleifera | reverse complement strand
ATGACGTAAATTGTCATATATGATAATAGAGTTATGTTATTATGTTCTTATGGTTAAGCACGGTACCGTAGCTATATGTATATAGAGGTGCAACCACATTGCTCAATTAGAGTGTGGATGGGAAAGGCAATTGGTGGCCTAGGTAAAGTACTCCTCGAAGGAGTGATTCCGGGGCCCCATCCAGTGGAGTATTCTAGATGACTCAGCCTTCGGGCATAGAGAAAGAGAGAGAGAGTAGGCACCATCATACTACTTTATGTTTGACTTGGCATTAGTCGGCCTACTATTTGTTAAGTCCAACCTTCAAGCCGCACAACCCGTCATGGGGGGAAGCATGTCGCACGTGTATGTGATGGCATGATGTCACTAGTCCAACAAACTAGGTTGTATCTTCTAGGCATATATGAGCATATTTACTATAGAAAAGGCTATATTGAGCCAGAGTATGTATTTTCAGATTTACAGAGTAGTATAGTTTGATAATGTCAATTAAATGTATTCATACTAGCCATACACCGATAATAATATAATTCGTCTTACTGAGAGGTGTCTCACTGTAGCATACAAATGTTGTTTCATGTCCTCCAAGGGATCGAGCCTAACGTGTTGCCAGACAGAGTTAGATAGTAGACGGTCCTTGTCAGAGCTGGTGAAATGTTATGCAGTGTCTGTATTTTGGGGATTGTATATGTAATAGATTATGTTTTCAGTTATGCATGGTTGTATATGAGAAATAGTTAGAAACTCTGGTAAGTTTTATTAGAAGATGTATGTAATCCGCCGTGCATGTTTATGCAGTTTAGTATGGAACACCCGATTTCCTTTATTTGGGTGGGTTGTTTATGTATGGTATCAGAGAGATTTATGTATGTATGTATGTTTGGTGGCACTCCAGACCCACCGAGAGGGTCGGAGCGCTACAGTTGGTATCAGAGCTAATCAGGTTGTTAGGTCTTGTCGACTTGGTTAGACGAGATTAAGAGATCTTATTAGAGTATAGGAGACAAATTAAGACAAGGATAGGAATGAGTATGATAGGAATTTTGGGTTTAGCTTCATTAGCCTGGAGACAGAAATCCATTGGTGGACTTCTATATTATTCTAGATCAGTCAATAGGTTCAGAAAATTAAGGCAATCCATTGACAGTTTTGTTTCCGAGTGGAGAAGCAAAATTCGAGCTAGGATGAGTGTATCAACTTAGTAGACTATGTCATTATTAGGGTTGTTAAGTAATTGAAATGAGTCTTATAGTATTGTTGTTGTAGCAGATATGTAAGGTGCTAAGATTCTAAACAATTTTCTTAATTGTCTCTTCAGGATGGAGTTAAGGGATAATACTACAAATGCTGGTGGTAGTAGAAGTGAGGGGGCTAGCCATGAGGTTGGCAGTGATACTACGGTGGTACTTCGTGACTTCACCTAGCAGTTTATAGTATAGGTCATGCGGAGTTCTAGGGGGTAGAACCGTCCCACGGTTGAGCTAGGAGGTTCCATTGATCAGTTCACCAGACTAAAGAGTCTTGCCTTCGTAAGGAGTACAGACCCGATCTGAGCAAAGAATTGGATTCGTTAGATCAAGAAGATCTTAGATGTTTTGCGTTGCATAAATGAGCAGAAGGAGCTCTATGTGACGTTCAAGTTAACTGGAGAAGTTGAGAGATGGAGAGAATCGGTAAGAATGCTGGAGGAGCAGAGACCGGTACAGGTGGCAATGACATGGGGCCATTTCAGAAAGGTGTTCTTTGGGTCATACTTTCTAGCCACGGTCAAGAACACGAAGATGGAGGAGTTTATGGTCCTGACTTAGGGGCAGCTGACGGTGCAGCAATACGCCACCAGATTCATGGAGTTGTCTCACTTTGCTCCGTTTATGATACCAGATGAAGCTAGGAAAGCCTAAAATTTTGAGAGGGGTCTGAAGAAGAAGATACAAAAGTAGACGACGATACTGCAGATTCAGGATTTTGCTACTTTGGTGGATAAGACCACCGTGGCATAGGAGAGCTTGCAGGGGGATTCAAAGGTCCAAAATCTGAAGAAGAGGCCGACGCCTTCTAGTTCTTATTCAGGTGTGAAGCAGGGCACTTGAAAGAAATATGGTGGTGGCAGAGGCTAGCAACGAGAGGCTGGGGTGGTACATCTCAGGGTAGCACACCTTACTTTGCTTGTCCTACTTGTGGCAAGCAGCATGTGGGGAAATGCATGTGGGGATTAGGTGTTTGCTATCGATGTGGGAAGCCAGGGCATATGGCGCGTGAGTGCAGCATGCCGAGGAGCAATGCACCCCCACAATAGCCATCTCGAGGAGGTGCTTCGGCACCACGTGGAAGATATCAGAGGAGTACAACCTAGGTAAAGGTGTATTCCCTCACTCCTAGCGACGTAGAAAATGCAGGAGACGTGGTGATAGGTAATATTTATATGCTTTCAAATAAAGTTGTGGTATTATTTGATTCAGGAGCAAAGCATTCCTTTATTTTTGGGGATTCGTTAAATTATATGGGTTAGAGATACATATATATTAGATGCAGAATTAGAAATGGCTACATCGTCAGGGTTAGCAGTCATATGTAGTAGAGTGATTCGAGATTTCCCCGTAGAGATTCAGGGGATAGTACTACCAGTCAGTTTAATTATGTTTGATATGCACGGCTTCGATATCATTTTGGAGATTGACTGGCTAGCAGTTAGTTATGCGAGCATCGATTGCCATAGGAGAGAGGTGGTATTCATGCTTCCCAAGGAGTAGGAATTCAAGTTTGTAAGGTCGTGTGCGCGTTCTACACAACGTATCCTTTCAGCTATTTAGGCTAAGAGGTTACTATTAGAGGGATGCCGGGGGTATGTGGAGTTTGTGAAATAAATGCCAAGAGAAGAACTTAAGCTAGAGGAGATTCCCATGGTAAGTGAGTTCCCAGATGTGTTTCTAGAGGACTTTTCGGGATTGCCTCCTGATCGTGAGGTGTATTTCAGTATAGAGTTGACTCCAAGCACGACACCAATTTCGAAAGCTCCATATTGTATGGCTCCAAAAGAACTAAAGCAATTGAAGGAGTAGTTACATGAGCTACTAGATAAAGGTTACATCCAACTGAGTGTTTCACCCTAGAGAGCACCGGTGCTGTTTGTGAAGAAAAGGGATGGGTCGATGAGGATGTGCATCGACTACAGAGAGATTAACAAGGTAATAGTGAAGAACAAATACCTGTTACCCAGAATTGATGATCTGTTTGACCAGCTACAGGGCACAAAGGTCTTCTCTAAGATCGATCTACGATCCGGGTATCATCAGCTGAAGGTGAAATCGGAGGACGTATGGAAGACTGCATTCTGGACTAGGTATGACCACTATGAATTTCTGGTTATGCTTTTCGGATTGACCAATGCTCCTATAGCATTTATGGACTTGATGAATAGGGTGTTCCATGAGTATCTAGATCAATTCGTGGTTATTTTCATTGATGACATCCTGGTCTATTCAAGGAGTCCTGAGAAGCATGCAGTTCATTTGAGGTTGGTACTTCAGGTACTCAAGGAGAAGAAGTTGTTTGCGAATTTTAAGAAGTGCGAGTTCTTGTTAGATCAAGTGGCATTCCTGGGGCATGTAGTTTCTAGAGAAGGGGTATTAGTGGATCCAAGTAAGATTGAAGCGGTAGTGGACTAGATGAGACTGAAGAATGTTCAAGAGGTCAGAAGTTTTCTAGGACTTACAGGATACTACCGACGATTCATAGTAGGGTACTCCAAACTATCAGGTCCATTGACTCGACTCATGAGGAAGAATGTAAAGTTTGAATGGACTGATGACTGCAAGCAGAGTTTTTAGGAACTGAAGCAGCGGCTGGTTACTATTCCAATTCTGACCATTCCGTTAGGGGATGGTAGATTTGTTATTTACAGTGATGCCTCTAAGAAGGTTCTTGAGTGTGTTCTAATGCAACAGGGAAAGGTAATTTCTTATGCTCCTCGTCAAATCAAGGAATATGAGAAGAACTGCCCGACACACGATATGGAATTAGCGGTGGTAGTGTATGCATTGAAGATCTAGAGGCACTACCTATACGGTGAAAGGTGTGAGATTTTTATCGATCATAAAAGTATTAAGTGCTTCTTCACCCAGAAGGAGCTGAATATGGAAGGAGCTGAAGATGAGGCAGAGGAGATGGTTGGAGCTAAGAAAGGACTACAACTGTATCATTAGTTACCACCCAAGAAAAGCTAATGTGGTAGCTGATGCTCTAAGTCGGAAGCTAGTAGATGCATTGGTTTCAATAGTTGTTGTTCAGCATCATATCAGTATGGATCTGGAAAGGTTAGGCGTAGAGTTAGTGGAAGGAAGTCACCAGGCATTCATTTCTAGTTTGGTGGTTCAACCGACCTTACGGGAGAGGATTCGAACAGCTTAGAAGGAAGATGCGAAACTAGTAGAGGTTATGGAAGGGGTTCAGGATGGTTTAAAGCCGAATTTCAACATCTTTGATGATGGGGTGTTGAGATTCCATACCAAGATCTGCGTACCGAATGACGTTGATATTACGCGGGTCATTTTAGAGGAGGCACATCGTTCGCTCTACATAGTACATCCAGGGAGTACGAAGATGTACAGGGATCTGTGAAAATCTTTTTGGTGGTCTAACATGAAAAGAAAGATTGCCCGTTTTGTAGAGTAGTGCCTGACATGTCAGCAGGTGAAGGCCGAGCACCAAAGGCCAGCGGGACCGTTGCAACCACTTCTCATTCCTAAATGGAAGTGGGAGCACATTTCCATGAATTTTTTCATGGGATTGCCATCAGCAGTTCACAGACATAATGTGATTTGGGTAGTGGTTGATAGATTAGCGAAGACTGCCTATTTCATCCCTGTTAAAGTCAGTTGTTCCATGGATAAATTGGTAAAGCTATATGTACAGAAGATAGTCAAATTACATCGAGTGCTAGTGTCGATTGTCTCAAATAGAGATCCACGGTTTACTTCCCAATTCTAGAAGAGTCTTTAGGAAGCGTTGGGATCTCAACTTACGTTCAGTACTATGTTTCACCCACAGACCGATGTTTAGTTAGAGAGGACCATCCAGATTTTAGAAGATATGCTGAGGGCGTTCGTATTGGATTTTGGGGGGCAAGTGGATCAAATATCTGCCATTAGTTGAGTTCACCTACAACAATAGTTGTCAGGCCAGTATCAGGATAGTACCGTATAAGGCACTGTATGTTCAAAGGTGTCGATCTCCATTATACTGGGATGAGGTTCGTGAGCGACAGATATTGGGGCTAGAGTTGGTTCAGCAGACCTCAGTGAAGGTCAAGATCATCAGGGAACGAATTAAAATAGCTCAGAGTCGGAAAAAGAGTGGTGTAGATACACACCGATGGGAGTTAGAGTTTAAGGTGGGTGATGCTTTATTTTCTAGGATTGCTCCGATGAAAGGAGTGATGAGGTTTGGAAGGAAGGGCAAGCTGAGCTCTAGTTACGTTGGATCGTTCGAGATTCTAAAGAGAGTCGGTTCGGTGGTGTACAAGATAACATTACCACCAACATTGTCTAGGATTCACGACATGTTCCATGTATCCATGCTTAGGAGGTATGTTCCAGATCCTTCGCATGTGATCAGTTACAAGTCATTAGAGCTCAGGGACATGTTAGTATATGAGAAGATACTAGTTGAAATCCTAGACTATATAGAGTAGGAACTACGTACGAAGAGAATTTCGTTAGTAAAGGTACTATGGCGTAATCACGCAGTAGAGGAGGCTTCATGGGAGCTAGAGTCAGAGATACGTCAGAAGTATCGTCATCTTTTTAGAGATGCTAGAGTTAGACATGTAAACATAATAGTAAGTAAGTAGTACATATGTATTATAGTTAGACTAAATTGTTATGGTTTAGAGTATGTTTGGTCTTTGGGAGAGTTTGTTTGGATATTGTAATCTTCCAAGACATTATGTGTAACCACGGTATTACTCTGCCATAAGTGAGGGCAGGTAATAAATTTGGGATGGGGTTGCTATGTGGGTGGCTGCCAACTCTTCCTAGAGTCAGAGCAGTGATGATTTAGATGATGTGATAGAAAGTAGTTAGCAAATTTATAAGGAGGGGAGATTGTAGAGAGCTGAATCAGGAAAATAAGGAAATTAAATAAGAAAGGAAAAAGGGGATTTTTAGCAAGCTTCGTCGACGAACTCCATGTTCTCGTTGACGAAGGCTTTTCTGAGGCTCATTACCGAAATTCAAAGCTTCATCGACGAAGAGATCCAGAACGTTCAAAAAATATTAGGCTTAGGGTTTGTCGACGAGGCCCTTCCTTCATCAATGAATGACCTTGAGTGGCTCGTCAATGAAGGTGTCATTTTGTCGATGAATTTGACCGAGTCAAAGGGCATATAAATAGATTTTCAATTTCTTAATGGTTAAGAAATCAAAATATCTCTCCCTCTCTCTCTAGAACCTATGCCTACACACACACACACACACACACACACACACACACTCTCTCTCTCTCTCTCTCTCTCTTTGATCTTTCGTCGTCCGTTGCCCTTTTCAATGATCAGAGGATACCATGAGGATCAAGGAGCGAATATCTACAAGTCTAGCGGAGTGGATTTGTGATTTAGGGGAAAAGCTAGGGTTCAGTTTTCGATTATCTTGGGCGTTTTTTAGGAAATAGGTAAGGGGATTATATTATGTCAGTTATGTTTATGAGTTTTAACGAATTGAAATGTTAAAATGGTTTTTAAATAAACAGTTACGACCTTTCTAGGGTTTCTGAGCATAGGGTTTGGTTGACCGACTTTATTTTCAAAACCAACCGTTTAAATTTAAGCATGATATTTTTAAAATATAGTATTGTTCTTTCTGAACATTTTTACCAGTTGGAAAGTTGTTATTTCAAACTATAGTCTTATTTTAAAATCAACCAAAGACGATAGGGTTGACTATCTCCATTTTTCCTTTATTTAGCTATATATCTATATTTAGTAAAATAACAACCTGGAGATATTCTTACCCCTGTTCTAGCAGCAGTATGTATGTTCTCAAGTAGTTGAGTTATATATGAGTTACCATAAGAAAATTATGTGGCATGAGTATATTTTTAATTGACGTTAAATGAGCAGGTTTTGTGTAATACTGAACTGTAATGGCTATAAGCCAAGATGAGAAATATGATGGCTATATGCTAAAAGAAGAGACAAGATGAGATGAGATGAGATGTGACAGCTAAATGACGAGGTTATGATACGCCGATTTTTACTGAGTCAGTATCTAATAGATATATTTTATAGAGATATGTACAGAGTATGTTATATTACATTTTTATAAAATGAATGATGATTATAGTTTTATATGACGTAAATTGTCATATATGATAGTAGAGCCCTGTTATTATGTTCTCATGGTTAAGTACGATACTGTAACTATATGTATATAGAGGTGCAACCACACTGCTCAATTAGAGTGTGGATGAGAAAGGCAACTGGTGGCCTAGGTAAAGTACTCCCTAAAGGAGTGATTCCGGAGCCCCATCCAACGGAATATTCCGGATGACTCAGCCTTTGGGCACACAGAGAGAGAGAGAGAGAGAGAGAGAGAGAGAGAGAGAGAGAGAGAGAGAGAGAGAGAGAGAGAGATTAGGCACCATCGTACTACTTTATGTTTGACTTGGCATTAGTCGGCCCATTATTTGTTAAGTCCAGCCTTCAAAATGCACAACTCGTCATGGGGGGAAGGATGTCACACGTGTATGTGATGGCGTGACGACGCTAGTCCTACAGATCAGGTTGTATCTTCTATGCATATATAGACATATTTACTATAGAAACGGCTATATTGAGCCAGAGTATGTATTTTCAGATTTACAGAGTAGTATAGTTATATAATGCCAATTAAATGTATTTAAATGTTATCAATTTATGTACTCACGAAATCTCATGCTAGCCACACACTGATAATAATATAATCTGTATTACTAAGAGGTGTCTCACCGTAGCATACAAATGTTGTTTCAGGTCCTCCGAGGGATCGAGCCTAGCGTGTTGCCAGACAGAGTTAGATAGTAGACAGTCCTTGTCAGAGCTGGTGAGATGTTATGCAGTGTCTGTCTTTTAGGGATTGTATATGTAACATATTATGTTTTTAGTTATGCATGGTTGTATATAAGGAATAGTTAGAAACTCTAGTAAGTTTTATTGTAAGATGTATGTAATCCTTTGTGATGTTTATGCAGTTCAGTATGGAACACCCGATTTCCCTTATTTGGGCAGGTTGTTTATGTATGGTATCAGAGAGATGTATGTATGTATGTTTGTTTGGTGGCACTCTGGGCCCACCGAGAGGGTTGGGGCGCTACACTCCCAATCTATTTTTCTCCCTTCCCTTTCCCATTTCTTATCCTCTATTTTCTTCCTCTTCTATCTAATCTGTTTTATTTTCTTCTTTTTTTTTCCTTCGATTTCTTTTTCTCTAAATCCTTTAATTTTTCTTTCATTCTCCTTTCAATATGTTCTCATTTTTTTGTTTTTTCTTGCAGATCTGACGAATTCTCTCCATTTTTGGGAGTTTGAAACAATAGGCTCAAAGGCAATGCATTCATCCAATAAGTTTCTTCCCAACCTTTTCTTTTTCCCCTTATTTTATCACGAACCAAAGAGAATCCTTTTAGGCTATGTTTAGTTCTAGGTTGGCTTGAGCCTCTATTTGGTTTTGAGTTTGGTTTCGCTTTGGATTTAGGATCTGAAGTAACCCACTGGGTTAGGCCTTGGTTGACTCGGTGAGTGAGTCAACCCACTAGTTTGGTTCAAGGGCTATTTGGGCTTTTTTTAAAAAGAAAAATAGGCTCGAGGCTGTAAAAATTAGGCACTTGAAAGTTGACTAGGGCTCTTGAAATCTTGGGCTTTTGAAGTTTGGGCCTTGGCATTTGTTTTAAAGTACAATTGGGCTCAGACCTTGGATTTGAACATGTGGGCTCAACCCTTTCTTAAAAGAAATTGGGCCTTGGGTTTATTGAGAATCTATTTGGGCACAGGTATTAATGGATCCATATCCAAATTGGATCCAGGTCTCGGGTCTACGAGCCCTTAACTCAAGCACGTCAGGTCAATCCAACCAAGTGGATCAGATCACTGGATCCGGTTTGATTGGGTCGGGTCCTTCAATTGGATCCAACTTTCTAGTTCTTGCATTTTCTATACCAAATTAAATATAAAAAAAAAAATTAAAATTGACACCTACCTCTTATCTTCAACTCCTCCAATCTCTAGGTCCCCTTTCTTGATTTTAGTTATAGTTCTAAATCCCAAGTTCCAACTTTTCCAAACTTCAGAATTCAACAGTTTTTCCCCCGCAATTCTTTCGAGTTCTCAATCAGAATTTGCTATGATTGAAAACTACTTGAAAGACCTTTTCCAACTAACTCACTGTGTGGATTGCTCACCGAGTGCCTCAATCTATCACACTACGTATCTCTCCCTCTGAATGCTTTTGTCTGTCAGAATTTCTCTCTTTGAATGCTTTTCTATTAGAATGCCTCTTGTCTGTCCATTTCCCTATATATATATATATATATATATATATATATCTCTCTATTTATAGCCTTTTGAGAGATGATTTAATTAAATTGTGATTGATTTGATTAACTTTGATTGCTTAATTCCCTTAACAAATGATTAGTTTCTCAATCAACAATTCAATTTAAATTATCCCATTTATTTCTTAATTTCAGCACATGTCTAACCTCTCTTTTTTTCCTCACAAGTTACAAATTTTTTACAGATTGAACTCCCCGCTCACTCCCTGTGATTTTTTTTTTTTTCAATGAACAAAATGATTTTTTCTTTTTCTGTATCTTTAATATTTTTATATTTTGTATTTTATAAAATAAAAAAATATTTTGATTATATAAGATCTCAAACAATTTGGGGTATCCACACATAATATTCCACATAACTAATTATCCAAAATTAATACAGACAAGAAAATTAAAACTTTAAATATTACAAATCTGGATGGTGGCAATAATTTAAAAATTACTTAATATTATACATGATAATTTAAAACTAAAGTCAAAATAAACGGTCACTAAAGTTAGAAATAATTAGATGGGGACCACAAAAATGCAGAAAGAGAGAGTAATATGGGAGACAATTACATGGGGACATCAATGGCTTCCTTGGATTTTTCTGCCAAAGTAATTAAATAAAATAACTTTCTTTTCCTTTGTGTTTTACCCTCCATATAAATTAAGAATTTTAGGAGAAAAATAAAAATGAAAAGATCCCAAAATTTATTTTTTTTGAAATTTTTCCTATTTAAATATGATTAAGCAGGAAAATTTATTCAAACAACGATTAAAAATTAAAAATTTTTAAAACTAATGACATGTAAAATAAAATTCTATTAAGTTGTTTCCTATGCATTTTAAATATATATATATATATATATATATATATATATTTCACAATAAAGAAATAAAAAATGTGAATTTTTTATATTTTAATTTTATTTTTTTCCCTTCATATTTCCATTTAATTAGTTGTTTGTGCATAGTGAGCAATAAAAATGGGCTTTGTTCTTTAAAATTAAATATAAATTATATAATTTAGGTTCCCACAATTCCCTAAATCCATAAAATTCCAAAATTATGTAACTAATTAATTATTTAATTAATTAATAATTAAATATAAATTATTAAGTTGAATTTTGAAAGGATACAAATTATACAATCATTTTACTTCATAATTAATTATAATTTGATTCGATTAAATTCGGAACTCTCCATTATAACCGAACCAACCAAAATACACTCCCCAACCGAACCGTACCCAACCAAACCTAATTTTTGGTTAATTCGGTAACTAAAAAAATTTGATTAACTGGCCGAATTGACCGAACTGACTGATTGCATACCCCTATCATTAGGTACACCGGATATATAAACTATAATTAATATCATTTCATAATGTGTTTAAAAAATCATGCAAATTAAATTACTGATGCCATTGATCTTGACTTCAAGCTCCTTTGATATTAATAAAATATCATCTTACCTCTTTTTGAAAAATTACGAATGCCCATTAAAAAAGGAATAAAAACAATTAAACCATTAAAACATCTTATTATCATTAGATTCATTACAAATACAAACTTCTCAAAAGTGACACAAAAAAAGTCACAATCATGTGACTAATCCCTAACAAACAAGAGAACAACTCAAACTTTCAAAATATATTTATAACATGACAATCCAAATTTAAGTCTTCATTCATACATTCATAACCTATGAAGAATAGAATAACTCAAGCCCTCAAACTAAAACATAACAATTTAAATTTAGATTTCTCATCATAAGCTTAAAACTAATTAGGTAATACCCAACAATTGAAGCTCTCAAATTAAATAAAACATATAAAACCAAAATTAATTCTCTCATGGATTCAAACAATCTTTCTCATCATCAGTGATCTTGTTTATTTCTCCACCATGAAGAAATGCCAAATGAAGCTCTTCTGCAAGTATTATCGCATCATCGTTCTCATTATCCACAATGCAATCAAGTGAGAAAAAAAATTAATAATACTTATGCTCTCAATGCGTATAAATAATAAATATTCAAATACCATTCTGTTTTTTATCAAATTAATTACTAACCTTTAGGAGTTTTAGAACTTGATTCTCTAAATTTTGGTTGTTCTTTAATCATGTTTTGTAATTCATCATAATCTAGTTCTCTTTTGGATTCTCCTTCCAGTACTCAAAACTCTATTTTATCAATTGATCCATAACCAAGGCATCATAAAGCCTCTTTTCAAATTTATGCGACAAATGACTAAAAAAAGAAGTAATTTTCTAACGAACCTATTTTGCACCCGCAAGTTGTAATGAACATATATAAGGTTGTTCAACCTTTGATGCTCTATTCTGTTCCTCCTTTTGGTATGAATGCATTCAAAGACACTTCAATTACACTCACATCCCGAAGAAGATGCTATTTGACTACGAAGTTTAGGGCATCACAACCAAATAATCTTCACTGTGCATCAATGAAAAAATATCAACACTTCATTACTCATCTTCATAGAAATAAATATAAATTAAATAAAAAATAAGATATGAATTCATTTATAAATGATAGAAAATAATAATTTGCATATGCTCACCGAAACGAGTAGACTTGCAAGTAGTATAAGCAAGTTGTCATCCGAAACTTTTGCTCGCACACTAAACATTGTAATCTCTTCGAATAATTTGGTCTTGCTACCCATAGTTTTGTTTTCAATGACATCTAAAATTCCTAACATAAACTCTGGCTTGGGACAAAATTTTTTTGGATTATATTGGAAAACGGGATTCAACCAATATGCTGCAACATGGATAATTTTACGCAACTTCTTATCCCATCTCTCTGTAATAATATCTGTGTAGGACTTATGAAATCTTCTCTTGTTCTTGAGCAACTCCTCGATGCCTCTGCGTAATCTATACATGCCCTCATATATGCAACCCAACGCAGGTTCCTTATCATAATTACAAATATATAATAAATGTATTAGTGGAGCCATAATTCTTACAACAATTAAACAAATTTTCTAAAATATGTCATTTAGAATGATTGTAAATGTTTCTTATCATCGTGAAAACTTTTTGTTGTTTGCGGATGCACAACGGAAGCCTTTCACACACTCACGAATTAATCAACAAACAACCAGTGCAATCACTCAATGATGAACAATACTAAAGAAGCAAACATTCAGTAATGAGAAGAACGAAAGCAATAATCAAAAGATACAAGATTTATGTGGTTCGACAATTTGCCTACTTCCACCGAAGCAACAACTCTTATTCTCACTACGAACAATGTCCAACTTACATTAAGGTTACAAAACATTGATTATATATGAACTCTAAGCGTACAGGAAACTTAGATCCTATCTAAACCATCCCTATAGCAATCCTCAAAGGAAAAATCTTTGATCTACCCAATCTACTAGCCTTCCAATTTAAATTACGTGATGTGCATCGACTAAAACAATCGATGGTTTAGGCCAAACTATTGACAGTTTGAAGCTGAGAAGTAGTCCCCTGCATTCTGCATGAAACTGTCGACAGTGACAGCCCAAACTATTGACTGTTATCCCTATTTTTGCAACCTTCTCTCTTGCTCTTGTTCCTCACTTTATGTAGCTTTCCCAATTCATGTGTTCCACTTAAAATATGAGCCACATCCCCAAAAATCTCCACCTTGGCAAATATTCACCACTTAGGAAATCTGAAAAATATAACTGCTGCTCCACCCAGGACAGTAGATTAAGACTATCTCCCGTCTAGCACCTGGAGACATTGATCAAGTTCAAGAAATGCTTGTCCGTTGTGGATCGCTTCGACAGCATATCAACTGCATTGTTAGACATATGAACCTTCTCAAGTAGAAGTTCTCCTGGAGCAATCAATTCCCTGACCCTGTGATACCGCATATCAATATGCTTTGTCCTCGTATGGTACACCTAATTCTTTGCCAAGTAGATGACACTTTGACTATCACACTACAATCGAACTCCACCTTGCTAGACACCAACTCTCAAACTAATCTCATAAACCACAACGCTTCCTTAGTAGCCTCAGCCACTGCCATGTACTCCGACTCAGTAGTAGATAAAGCTACGAGTGACTGCACCATATACCTCCAACAAATAGGTCCTCCCACAAGGCTAAATACGTACCATATGGTAGACCTCTTGTCATCCAAGTCTCCTGCGTAGTTAGCATCCATATACCCTACCATTAACAGATTACTCTGTTGTCCACTCAACATGATTCCATATCCGGTTGTATCCCTCAATTACCTGAGAATCCACTTGACAACATCCCAATGTTGTCGACATAGATTTGAGAAGAACTTGCTCACCATACTTACAGCATATGCTAGGTCTGACCTTGTACTTACCATGGCATACATCATACAACCTACTGCTCTAGCATGGGGGACCTTCAACATATTACAAACCTCATCGTCTGTCCTTGGCCATTGGGCAGTAGAAAACTTGAAATAAGTCGCCAAAGGTATGCTTACCGGCTTAGCATTAGTCATGCTAAACCTCTCCAGCACCTTCTCCACATAGCCGCCCTGAGATAACCATAGTCTCCCTGCAGCTCTGTCCTTGCGAATCTCCATGCCGAGTATCCTTTTAGCTGCACCAAAGTCTTTCATATCAACTCTTTTCCCAAGAGAGTCTTCAATCGATTCACCTCAGTCATTTCTTTAGCAGCAACTAGCACATCGTCAACATGCAGTAGCAAAAATATAAGAGACTCGTCAACAAGACTCCTCACATAGACGCAACAATTGTACTCACACCTCATGCAACCCATACGAGTTAAATAGGCGTGAAACCTCTTGTACCACTACCTCAAAGACTGTTTTAGCCTATACAGTGACTTCTTCAATTTGTAGACAAAGTGCTCCTGTCTAAGTTGGCTAAACCCTTCTGGCTGTATCATGTAAATTAGCTTCTCTAGATCACCATGGAGGAACGTCGTCTCTAGGTCCATCTTCTTGAGATACATATCATGTGGCGCCACCAATCCCCACACTACCCCAATGGGAGTGTGCCTGACCACATGAAAGAATATTTCATCATAATCTACTCCCTTCCTCAGCAAGTATCCCTTTGCTACCAAGAAAGCCTTGTACTTATCTCTTTCCTCTTTTGAAACCACTTCCCTCTTCCTATATACCGCTTGATTCCCAGCTGGAAGCTTCACCAAGTCTCGCATATTGTTCTTATGCAACGAATCCATCTTCTCCACCACAGCGCCTATCCAGCTACCCTTCCCTTGGTTGTACGCGACCTCCTGAAAGGTAGTAGGATCCCCGCTGCTAGTGATAAGTGCATAAGACACTAGATTGTCAAAACTGTACTTGGGGGGTGGCCTAACAACATGTATACGTCTGTCTACAACTTGCTACGACGTGACTGCTAGTCATTTGAGCTAGAACTTCCTGTGTTTTCAACACCATCATCTCCACCCTGAGTTTTTGACTTCACCTGCACCACCTGGTGATCTCTCAGGCTAGGTCTCCTTGCATGTCTGCCCTAAGTCTCTATCTCCACCTCAATCGAAGAATTATTGCTGCTGCGATTTTCTAGCACCCATTTCTCTATTTCCTCTTGGGTACGCCGCAACATGGTTTTCTTTTTGAAAACCACGTCTCTACTAATCACCACCTTCTTTGCTATTGGATCCCATAAATTGAACCCTTTCACATCTTTCTGATATTCTAGAAAGATACACCATCTAGACTTCATCTCAAGCTTAGATCTCTCCTCACTAGGAATGTGCGCATAGGCTAGACACCCAAATACTCTCAATCCATAGTAATCAACCTCATTACCTGTCCACACCTCCTCAGCAACTTTCTCATTATGTGATGTCCTCGGTGATTTTTTTACCAAGAACAAGTCATACTAACCACCTCAACCCAGAAATTCACAATGAGCCCAACATGCATCCTGAGGCACCGAGCCCTTTCAGTTAAGGTTCGATTCACCATTTTGCCACGCCATTTTGTTGCAGTATCTGACATACTATAAAATGTCTCCTTGTGCCATGCTACTCGCAGAACCCTCCAAAACCCAAGTTTGTGCACTCAGTTCCATTGTATGTCTTGAGGAACTTGATCGTTCTCCCGGTCTGATTTCCCACCTCAACTTTCCACAATTTAAACTTTGTAAATTTCTCCAACTTATTCCACAAGAAGTAAACCCAGACCTTTTGTGAGTAATCGTTGATGAAACTCAAGAAATACACATGTCCCCCTCATTATGCCACTCCTACTGGTCCCCAAACGTCCAAATGAATGTAGTCTAGTACTCACTCTATCTTATGTGTGGCTGTCATAAATTGAACTCAATTCTGCTTCCCAAGCAAACAATACTTGCAGAACTCCAACTTACATGATTTTACCCCGTTCAAAAGATTTCTTTTCTTAAGCTCTAATTTGTGCACTCAGTTCCATTGTATGTCGTGAGGAACTTGATCTTTCTCCCAATCTGATTTTTCACCTCAACTTTCCACAGTTTAAACTTGGTAAATATCTCCGACTTATTCTGCAAGAAGTAAACCTAGACCTTTCATGAGTAGTCGTTGATGAAGCTCAAGAAATACACATTTCCTCTTCGTTATGCCACTCTTACTGATCCCTAAACGACCAAATGAATGTAGTCCATTACTCCCTCTATCTTGTGCGTGGTTGTCATGAACTAAACTCAATTTTGCTTCCCAAGCAAACAGTACTTGCATAACTCTAGCTTATATGATTTTAGCCCCTTCAGAAGATTTCTCTTGCGAAGTTCCTTCATTCTACGCTCACCCATATACCCAAAACGCATATGCCACAAAGTGGTACTATCAGACTCAGACTCTGCAGTTGCAGCTCCACCTACAACTATGATACCCAGCAGTGTATATATATTACCTAACACTCTCTTCCCCTTTATCACGGTCAAAACACCCTTGCTCACCTTTATTACCTCACCTTCGGATTTGTAACTGAACCCATTATAATCCAAGGTGTCTAACGAAACCAGATTCTTCTTTAACTCTATTATGTGCCTCACATCACACAACGTCCTCACCACACCATCGTACATCTTGATTATGACATTCCTCATCCTAATCACTTTGCAAGCAGCATCGTTCCCCATTAGAATGAAACCAGAACTAACCAATATGTACGTAGTGAACCAGTCCTTGTTGGACGTCATATGATAAGAACACAAGGAGTCCAAGATCCAAGAATCTGCAAACTCATCCGACCCCTATGAAACCAAGAACATATCATTGTCACTGCTCCTAAAGTATCCTTCTTCTACTACATTCACCGTTTTTGGCAAACCTTCTTTGGTTCCAGCAACCCCCTTCCTCTTCTCCGAACACTCGAGTTTTATGTGCCCCTTTTCCCACACTTAAAACACCGCACGTCCTTCCTCTACCTGGATTTGGACCGAGCTTTATGGCTACTCGATCCACCCCGAAAGTTGCTCCTCACAAGATCTTGATTCTCCTTCACCATGAGCCCTTCATTATGTGAACTCTCATCATTGGCCTTCTTCCTCTGGTTGAACACCAGCAATGCACTCGTGATATCCTCTAGCTCCAGGGTTTCTTTCCCCCAAGTCAGTGTTGTAACCATGTTCTCAAATTTGAAGACATTGATAGGTAATTTAGCAGCATCAATGCTTTATTCTCTTCCTCGAACTTCACATCAACTTGCTTCAGATCACTAATGATCTGATTAAAAGTGTTGATGTGTTGAGTCAGGTTCGAAACCCCTGTCATTTTAAGCCAATAAAGCTTTTGCTTAAGATACAACTTGTTCGTAAGCAACACATGTGTCGACTTTCAAGTTTTAGCCAAATTGCAGCCGGTGATTCCTCATCTATGATTTGACACATCACATCATTGACCAAACAATGTCGGATAGTGGACATAGCCTTTGCTTCTAGCTCCTTCCAACTTGCGTCGTTCATATTGTCCGACTTCTTTCCGTATAAAGCCTTCACCATCCCTTGCTGCACTAGCAAGTCCTTCACCCTCCTCTACTAAAGTCTGAAATTCCTAGTTCAATCGAACTTGTTAACATTGAACTCATCGAAGAGACCCCAGCCATTGTGAACCAATGGCTTTGATACCATTTGTTGTTCACGGATGCACAACAGAAGTCTTTCACACACTCTCGAATTAATCAACAAGCAACCAGTGCAATCACTCAATGATGAACAATACTAAAAAAGCAAACACTCAATATTGAGAAGAACGAAAGAAACAATCAAAAGACACAAGCTTTACGTGGTTTGGTTTTTTTCCTACGTCTATGGGAGCAACAACTCTGATTCTCACTATGGACAATCTCCAACTTACATTAGGGTTACAAAATATTGATTATATATGAACCCTAAGTGTATAGTACTCTTAGATCCTATATAAACCATCCCTATAGCGATCCTCGGAGGAAAAACCTCCCAATTACTCCTTTTTCTCAACCAATTCAATTTATATTTATGATTGTAAATGAAGACAATTACCTTTTGAAGTAAAAATGAAAATAGTCTTCACATAAGACATTTATGTAGCATATTTCATGATCAAATTAATACAATGAGTTGCACACGGTGGCCAACTAATATTCGAATATCTCTCACAAAGAAGCATCCTAGCAACTTTATAGTTGGTTACATTATTTGTAACCATATGAATAACATTGCTAGCATGAACCCTTTCAACAACTTCAGCAAAAAGTCTAGATAATGTTGGGGCATTTATCACAATATTAGAATTTAATATCCCTTTAGGACAATACACCAAGATATTTATGAAATGCCTCTGTATAACATTAGTTTAGCCATCACACCCATTATAATCAACCTGTCTCTACCAAAGTTTTCCGATAAGAATCAACAATAAATTGAACATGTCACTTGGCATTTTTAATACACTTACACGCATCGCATGATGTAAATGACCATTATAGCCATGACCGTTGATGATGTTTTGCTTATGGCATGTAGGAAGAAAGGAGAGTTCACAACATTCATTGGGATACAAGCATCGTAAAATAAAGTAATTGCAAAATCAGTATCATGCCATCTCTCAAGACTCTACAAACATATCTTTATACTAGGTTGAGAGTGATTAGAAATATCACGATTCAAATAATCCTCTATTCCACTTGTTGATTTCATTTTTTTTCCCTTAGAATATGGCTAACTTCCACTCTTCATTGAAACCCCTTTGATTGGTAAATGGGAAATTTATTGAATGTCATCACCATCAAAGTGATGTACATTATCTCCTCATGGAGTTGGATCAAAGTTCAACCCTCGCGTTTCTTTAGCATTTTCAATATTCTCTTGTAATGAAGCTTTTACTTAAAAAAAAAAAAAAACAAGAACTTCATTTGGAACCTTCTCACATGAATCAACATTGCCCTTTGTTCCTGCAATGTGTTTCGCCTCCAACTCCAATTTATTTTTTTGACAAAAAAATTGAGGTCATATATGGATTTGAAAGATCTAGTTGCCTTTAATTGGATTAGAATAAGTCTCCCTTTGCTTAATCCTATACCGTAAAAAAAATTAACTAATTGACCCAATTAATTATTTAATTTTCTCAATTAACAATTTAACAAAACTAAGAAATTTTCTATCTTCCCATTTGAGAAATTTGATTTGATAGGAGTTCAATTTTTTATTTTTGGTATTTCCTGTCAGCATATTAAAATTTTATGCATTCGCATTCATTTCATAGTATTCCAAAATCAACCTAAGTTTGTTTACAAAGATCATTAAAAACTAATAAACTCATATATGAAATAATGTTTTTTCATAAACCAAAAACGTAAATAAAGATCTGAAATGAAAAATTATATCTTAATAAATAGGTATCTTCTTTAATTAAGGTTTACAGGAAGAGAAGTAGGTGGCTCGGGCTTAGAAGAGGCGTGGAGGAGTTGCTAGCTATGGCACTGGACGTGGAGGAGGAGGGGCTAGGTGCGGCTGTGAGCATGGAGGAGGATGAAGTGAAGAGCAGCTGGAACAGAGAAGTGAAATCATGATCAAGTGAAAAAAAAAAAATTAAAGGAAAAAAAAATAATAGTGAAAAGAAACCCTAAAGTCTAAACAGTAAACAATGTAAAGTGTAAAGACTAAACAAGTAAACAAAATTTTGGGTAGATGTTGCATGCTAGCCAATGGGGTTTTTTTTTTTTAATTTTTAATTTTTTTTGGCAGTTTGGGCCTAAAAACAATAAATTTGGGCTAGAAATATGTTAACAAAAAAGGAAAAAAACAAATTGGTCGAATTTGGGCTTGTTGAGCAACCTTGGTTTAGTTGAGATCACCTCGAGTCAATCGGGTCACCTATCCAGGCTAGTTTTGTTTAGACTAAAACCTACATTTGTTTTCTACTATTAACCTAGATCGAGGGAGCAATTAGTACCCGATCCAACTTGTTGGACCACCCATTCAATCTAATTTTTATAACATTGATTTATAATGTACAAGTTTGATGGAGTCACCACTAACTTGCTATTTTCACTCTAAGGTCAAGGTATTAGTAGTCTTAGTCTACTCTTATTAGAGTTAGATTTGAGAGCATGATTATGCAAAACAAATATATTAGTGCCCCACGTACAAACTCATTCCATAAAAGCAAGACTATCTCAAATTGAATCAAAGGACTATATATTTAACTCCCATCATTTAAATTACCAACCATTTTAATATTGAGTCCCAGCATCCATCTAGAAATTTGTTTAGGAGCGCTAGTGTAACGACTCGAAAATTTTTGCTCAATTTCTCTGATACCACCTGTACTGACCTGAACATTTCATACAACGAAAGACCTTAATAACCAATTACTAGAGTACTAAATCATCTCAATATAATAATATCATTTATGACATCACAAATTACATCTCTACTGCTTAGAAATCATTAATACATAATAAAATAATACAATTCTAGATAAGACCTTCTATCTCACCCACGCTTCAACTGCGCTATTCTGATTACTCTTATCCTCCGCGTGAATCTATAAAATGTTAAAGTTTTCATGGGGTGAGACACCTCTAAGTAAGTGGAGATAAATTATTATCAGTGTGTAGCAGGTGAGTTGTCAAGTAAGCAGGATATAACGATTTATTAATGCACTTTTACTGTAAAATCATTTATACTATTCTCACACTTATAAACATATATCTGAAAATACATATTTCCATTTCAAAACGTATTTTAGTTCCCCAAATACTTTATTCTCATAAATCTATGTACATGCATGTATAACTGTAACTTGGTATAAGATCATATTGTTGTATGTATACATAACCTAGTATAGATTCACATTTCTGTATAAATAATCATAACTCTATACGACATCGTTGAACCGTATTACTGCATAGAATTATCGTCATAATTTTATAATAATTTGCCATACACATCCTCATGCTGACCTGTATACGAGGAGGATACAACCTCATGCTGGCCCGTATACAGGAAGGGACTCTGACATACTCATCGTCATGCTGACCTATATACGAAGAGGAAAACCTCATGCTGGCCCATATACGAGGAGGGACTATACTCTATACTCTATACTCTATATTCATCCTCATGCTAACCCTTATACGAGGAGGATAACCTCATGTTGGCCAGTATACAAGGAGGGATTCTATTATACACATCCTTATGCTAACCTGTATATAAGGACGATAACCTTATGCTGGCCCATATATAGGAAGGGACATAGCTATACTCATCCTCATCCTGACTCGTATATGAGGATAACCTTATGCTGACCCATATACAAGGAGGGACTATACTCTATACCCATCCTCATGCTGACCCGTATACGAGGAGGATAACCTCATGCTGGCCAGTATACAAGGAGGGACTCTACTATACACATCCTCATCCTGACCTATATACGAGGAGGATAACCTTATGCTGGCCCGCATACAGAGAGGGACACTACTATATTCATCCTCATGCTGCCCCGTATACGAGGAGGATACAACCTCATGTTGGCTCGTATACGAGGAGGGACTATGGTATACTTATCTACATAACTCTGTATACAATCGTCTTTCATACTGATCACAGCATAAAGACGACCATATCATAACTTATTGAACATAAAATTTCTACTCTATTAACATAATATTTTTAAACCTTAGTTCTTGTATTGTTTTACTATTTTCCAAAAAACTTATTATAACATGCTTATTCTGGGAAATCGTAGTATTTCGATATAACATAATTTTTATAGAAAATCATACTTATGCCACACAAGTATAAGTAATATTCTAAACATAAAATTTGCCTTGATATCATATTCTCTAATAATACATATTAAATCTATTTTCCTGTTCAATAGCAGTATTCCCAAACATTGTACTATAACTTATGTAATTTTTGAAAATAAATGCTATATCATATTTATTTACTTATGCCACGCAACTTGAGTGATAATTCATATATAATGATCTGCCTAGAATACCTATAAACTTCTACTGGAAATAATCATATTTAATATTTCCATAATCACATGCTCTATGTAAATTAGTTAAACTTCTGAAAATACTTGACATAATTTATTCCCCTTACCTGACAACTAGGCTCGTCTGCTAAATTCTAACTCATGCCCAAACGTCGATAATACCAAAAATCCTGATATTACACATACATACTTCCGTGTCAATCAACTAAATTTCCAGAATAGTTCTCAAACTCATATTTCCTAAATTATAAACTATTTATTATTTACCTGGGTTCTTGGAAACACCCACTAGATTCCCCAACCTGCCTACAGTAAAAGCCCTAGAAGCCTAAAATCATAACATCCAAATTTTTTACTCCACCAAACTTCAGTATTGTAAGAACCCGAACCATGATATATGAGTTAAATAAAAAAGAGAGGGGTAAATTGAAAATTTAGCAGATTTTGTTGATGAAGCCAGGATTCATCAACGAAGTCCATGTAAGTCTCGTCGACGAAGTTCAGAGGCTCGTCAATGAGGAGAAGCTGAGAGATTTCGGGAAATCGGTGATATCAGGATTCGTCGACGAATCCATCGTCTTGTCAACGAGTTGTCTATATGACCTCGTCGACAAGGACATCATTTCGTCAATGAGGACAGCTGGGTCAAAGGGCTATAAATATCTTTTTTCTTTAATTCCAAGCTAAGAAAACTAAATTCTCTCTGTAAGGAAGCAAACAAGGAAACATGTGAAGTTTCTGAGATCTGACAATGGACTGGAGTACAAAAACAGACAGTTCATTGACTTCTGTAAGGAAGATGGGATCACTAGGCACTGTATAGTTCTACATAGGCCACAACAGAATGGAGTGGCTGAAAGGATGAATAGAACATTACTAGAGAGGGCAAGGTGTATGAGGATTCAAGCTAATCTGCCTAAGTCATTCTGGGCAGAAGCAGTGAGTATGGCATGCTACCTAGTAAACAAGTCTCCTTCTGCAACTATTGATGCAAAAGGTTCCTGAGGAGGTATGGACAGTTAAGCCAGTAGATTACTCTATGTTGAGAATATTTGGTTGTCCATCGTATGTGCATGTGCAAGAATAGGACAAATCAAAGTTAGACTCTAAGTCCAAACTGTGCGTATTTCTTGGTTTCCAAGAAGGAGTGATGGGATACCGATTGTGGGACCCTATAGCACGTAAGGTGGTCATTAGTAGGGATGTGGTCTTCGATGAGGAAGTCATGTTGAAGGAGAATGTTGATAAGAAGGTGGAGTCTGATTCATCTGGAGTACCTATTTAGGTGGAGTTTGATAGTATTCAGAATTTAGGTATAGGTAATACTCAGACTACTATTGTTGATTTTGTTGCACAGGATACAATGAGATAGACTACAATTCCTTAGGAAATTTCTCATTTAGGTGATAGAAATGAGCATATAGGGCTAGCCACCAGCAGAGAAAGGAGGAA
Source organism: Malania oleifera (assembly GCF_029873635.1). Classification (NCBI taxonomy): domain Eukaryota; kingdom Viridiplantae; phylum Streptophyta; class Magnoliopsida; order Santalales; family Ximeniaceae; genus Malania; species Malania oleifera. The sequence continues at coordinate 81,647,746 of NC_080423.1, read as the reverse complement.
TGTTAAGCCTCCGATCAGGTATGAGTTCGAGGACTTAGTTACATTTGCTTTGATTACTAGTAGTGGAGATCCTTCTAATTTTAGGAAAGCAGTTCAAAGTTCTAAACGAGATAGTTGGCTTGGAGCCATGGTTGAGGATATGAAGTCTCTTCATAAGAATGACACTTGGGTGTTGGTTCAAAAGCCTAATGATAGGAAGTTGATTGGTTGTAAATGGGTTTTCAGAAAGAAAGAACCCTCTTCAGAAACAGAAAGGATAAAATATAAGGCTAGATTAGTAGCAAAAGGATACAAACAAGAAGAAGGTATAGATTATAATGTAATCTTTTCTCTTGTTGTTAAGCATGCTTCTATTAGATCCTTATTAGTATTGGTTGTTATGCATGATTTAGATCTGGAACAAATGGATGTAAATATAGCTTTCCTTCATGGTGAGTTGGAGGAAGATATCTTTATAGAGCAACCGGAGGGGTTTGTGGAACAAGGTAAAGAGCACCTGGTATGTAAGTTGAATAGGTCTCTTTATGGTTTAAAGAAATCCCCTAGGCAATGGCATAAGAGGTTTGATTCTTATATGTTGAGGATTGGGTATGTTAGAACCAGTTATGACAATTGTGTTTACTTCAAATTGCTTAACAATGGTATATTTGTGATCCTTATGCTATATGTGGATGACATGTTAATTGCCTCTAACAATATTGATGGGTTGAATGTGTTGAAAGCCAGGTTACAGGATGAGTTTGAGATAAAGGATTTTGGTGCAGCTAAAAAGATCCTAACATGGAAATCAGGAGGGACAGACAACAGAAGAAGTTGTGGTTGTCACAGGGTAAGGCTAAATCGGTAAGTACACCTCTAGCTATTCATTTTCAGTTGTCTGCTAAACTGTGTCCTTCTACTGATGAGGATAAGTTGGATATGACTAGTGTTCCTTATGCTAATGCAGTAGGGAGTCTGATGTATGCTATGGTATGTTGTAGACCAGATTTGTCATATGCAGTTAGTTTGGTAAGCAAATATATGGCTAATTCTATTAGAATGCATTGGAATGCGGTGAAATGGATTTTCAAATATTTGCGTGGCACTTCTGATTATGGTATCCTGTTTGAAAGTACTGATGATTGTAATGTTTAGGGTTATGTGGACTCCGATTATGCAGGTGATTTGGATAAGAGGAGGTCTACTTCTGGCTTCATTTTTACCATGGCTGGTGGTTTCATTAGTTGGAAGGCTATGTTGCAACCTACTGCATCTTTGTCTACTAAAGAAGCTGAATACATAACTTTGGCAAAGGCATGTAAGGAGGCTTTGTGGTTAACTGGACTGATTCAGGAACTTGGTGTTATACAGGATAGGTTACACGTATTCTGTGATAGTCAGAGTGCGATCCACTTGGCAAGGAATTAGGTCTACTACTCTCGCACAAAGCATATTGACATGCGGTACCATGAAGTTAGAGGTTTGGTTGAAGTGGTAAGTTTCAGTTATTGAAGATCCACACAGATGGAAATGCTACAGATATGCTCACAAAGCTTGTTACATTAATTAGCTAAGTTCAAGCACTGTCTAGACTTAGTTATTGTACTCTCTTGTTGATTGTTGACAGAGCATCCCAGAGCGTGGAGATGGAATGTTGTGCTTGGCTGTGATTAAAAGACAATGTGGAGATTGTTAACAAAAATATGTTTATTTTTAATTATTTATTGTGGATTTTATCACAGCCGTTGGATCGTCTCTAAATCCAATGGTTGTGTGGCGTCATATATATGTTTGTAAGCCATGGGAAAAAAAAAAAGAAGGGGATTGCTTGTCATTTTGTGCAAGGAGAGCTGGAGAGGGGTTCTCTCTAGGAAGAACTTTTCTTCATTGGGTTGAAAATGAAGGGGTGTGCAAGGGATCTGGGATCGAGGAAAGACTGATCAGATCTTATACTGCCATCATTTCATAGTGGATTTTTCTTCAGGTACACTCTCCGTGGACGTAAGCAACCTTACCGAACCACATAAAATCTCTCGTCTCCATTTTTTTGTGAATGTTTTTTGTGTGAATTATTTTGTTGATTGGAAGATTAAAATCGTTGTGTCAACAAGTCTAACTAAGCCTAAATAATTTTAACAATATACCAATAAAAGGATTATATATATGTTTGCTACCATCAATCCAATTCAATGATGGAAAGAATGGACTTTAAAAGCCTGCCAGACAAACCTAGAATATGAAAATAACCAATCACTTTTTTCCACCTGTCCCATAGGACGAATTTGATTGGAAATGTTTTTCTAGTAATAATTTTTTTTCAATATTTTTATTGCCCAAGTCTTCACAAAAAAAAATCTATTTTCATGTAAAATTATATTCACTAGTTCAATGTCAAGATGTTGTAAAATAAACATATAAATTAGAGTCACAAAGTAAATTATATAAATAAATATCTGTGTGTGTGTGTCTTCGAACAATAGTCTAACAAGATGACAACATAAAAAAATAAAATTCTAGGTGATCTTGACTATCATACCACAATAAAATTTATGAATAATTATTTTTTATCTATTCTTTATTATAGACTCATAAAATGTTTCACATTTTTATTATGATAAGAATATAATTTATTATATAACTAATTGTAACTAACCTTCTAAAACTAATTTATTGATAGGCATAAACATTTCGTAAACCAAATGCAACCTTAGAAGGTGTAAAAGATGAATGAGAAAAATAAGCCTTGTATATTTATGTATTAGAACAATAGTGGTTTAATTTAAGACCACTACTCATACCATTTACGTAATAATTCAAAATTACCTAAAACTTTTTTATAAAAAATGAGATAAATTGTCCTTAAAATCTCAAAAATTTAACACTCCATTTGAAACTCAGAAAATATTAGAGAAAAGAAAGGAAAATATTAAGAAATCTACATTTTCATATTTGGTTATCGAGGAAATTTTAAAAAAATAAAATAAAAAATATGCCAATTTCATTAACAAAATTTTGAGTTTACACATCATTAATATTTAATTTTTCTTAATTTTTAATTATATAAAAATAAACTTTCATTTCTAATAGAATCTAGTGTAGAAGAAAAAAATACTAGAAAATGAGTTCCTCCCTTACTTCTTTTTTTTTTTCTCCTTTTCTGAAGTAAAATTCTTGATTGAGACCGAAGAAAGAGAAAATGTCTTGTTTGTTTAGAAAGAAAAGTATTTATGCCACAACTAATCCATTCGATCAACACAACTTTCGGTATGGCTAAAGTGGGACATTATATTGGCTTTCATGACCCAATGCCACAGAAACCCATTTGTTTAATGATTCTACTCCCATCTTTTTGAATGTACAAAATTGAAACAGTTGACAACTTGCTAGTGACTGAAGACGAAGACTTTTCTTTTCTTTTCTTTTCTTTTCTTTTCTGTCTTTTGGTTTCCGATTCACCTATGCATTTGCTATCCTTCCTCGGATTATGTTATTGCTTTGGAATAAAATTAGAATCTTCCACAAATTGGAGGCTGTGGATGGTAACAACAGATGGGGATGGCATTTGAATATATACCAAAACCAATGATTGCTTAATTAAGCTTGGGAATCTCAGCAAGTGTTGGTCAACAATTTGCAGGCACATTTGTGCTAGTCCTTAAATTCCTTTGGTTGCCAATTCACAGGACTTCAAAGTAGAGAAAAAGTAAAAATATAAGTAAAAATAATGATATTTTATTCAATAACTGAGCCGCGAACACTATGTACCTTAGAGAGAATATAAGTATGAATATTTATACACTATTACAAAATATAGATAATAATTATAAATCTCATGATTTGAGATAAGATCTATTTTGTTGTCATATCCTCTTTTTTTAATTAATTGATTCTAATTTGTTAGATCTTTGACGATCTTTAATCTTTATTGTGATAATCTGTCTCGGATCTTCATTAAGTAAATCTGCAACGGACAAATGTGACCGACGACGGTTTGATGAAATCGTCGACGGTTTGATGTAATTATCAATAATTTGGTGTAACCGTTGACAATTTTGCTTCGGAATTGCTTTTTGAGTGTGTCAAGTTGTGACGTATTATTAATACAAAGGATGATCATGTAAAAGTCAATGAGTTTAAAGTGAGTTGTCTATGCATTGTAAGGAGTGTCACTTTATATATATATATTAGTTATATGGGCTAATTTTTCTTATTTTATTTATTGCAACATGTGGGTTGGAAGATCCCACACAATGACAAATGACAAGGAGTAAAAATATTTGAATTTTTTTGCCTTTTTTATTTCAATAAAAATTTCACTCAACTTTTATTTAATACTAAATGTGGTTAGATTGCCTAATAGATTACCAATTTAAATAAAGTTCTAAGTAAATGATAGTTTCAATCTGTATAAAAGACTTGTACTTAAGAGTAAAGTCATTCATAGAACGGGAGATTGTAGACTTTTTGAATCTGATCCCTAGTTTTGATAATGACAAACCGCAAGTTACTTATGTATGTATTTAGTGTTTGAGCAGACTTAACATTTTAGGGCACATATAATGAAGAGATGGAAGCAAGGCGAAACATAAAGATCATATCATCTGGCGTGTTCCATGGGACGATCAAAGAGCAAAAGAAGAAGACATTTATTGATTTATTTTGTAATGCATTTTTGTTTTCTATTTGTTCTGTAATAATGCATAGCATGCACGATGTGAATACCAAGCTCAGGATGACCGTAGACAAACCCTAGAAACTAGCACCTTTCATGAATTTTTTTTTTAATAACTAATTGGTTATGGTAAAAAATTAGGACTAAAATGAATTATACAAAGATTTCGGTCGACTGAAGTTGAATTTTTTGGCTTAATTAAAAATCCTCGGTCGATCAAACTTTTCTAGTTCAAATCTGCTTAGTCGACCGACCACACTTAAGGCCAAAAGTCAAATGTTTGACCAAGCCTCGGTGAACGACCCAAATTGAACGTATCTTCCACGGTCGACCGACCTCAAACTTGATTTTTCTATCTACTCCGACCGATCGAACTTTCAGTTCAAAAATACCCTCGGCCGACCGAACCTCATAGACCAGCAGACCGAACCTTAGGCCAGGTGACCGAACCTACAAAGGTTTGGAATATTGCCTTGACTCAGCCAACCAACCTTTTAATACGATCAACCGAAACACTCGGGTTCCGGAATTTTTAAGGGCTTAAACAAGGTTAATTTTGTTTAAACAAATTTCAAAATGACCTCCATGTTGACTTTTTGAGTCCGATCTCTGATTTTGATAATGACAAACTACAAGTTTCTTATGTATGTATCCAGTGTTTGAGCAAACTTGATATGTTAGCGCACACATAAGGGAAAGGATGGTGGAAGCCAGAAGACCTTAAAGTTCACATCAACTAGCGTTTTCCACGGAAAACAGAAGAGCAAAAGAAGAAGATATTTTGTTTTAATTGTATATGTATTTTTATATCATTATTTGATCTGTAATAACTGCATCACATGCATAATAGGTACTTATGCTCAACATAACCATAGACTGACCATAGGGAGTCGCATGACCTTAGGGATCACCCTTTGGTCGATCGACGCCAGATTTTTAGGGATTAACTCACAAAAAAGACCTAAACTGACCTTAGGTCCCCCATGCATACATAAATGAGTGCCCTATTAAAATTAATTTAATCATCATAAGAATAGGGACAACTTTTTAGAGAGAAAATGACTGAAATGCCCAAGGATGACATGTTCGTCAACCGAACTCAGTTACACTGAGATCTTCGGTTGACCAAACCCCAACCAGGTCAACAAGTTGACTACTCGGTCGATCGACCAGAAGTATTTAGGCAAGCCTTGGTCGACTGAACCTCCCTGGGTCAAGAAGTTGATTGCTCGATCTACCGACCAAGATTATATGGGCAACGCCCTGGTCAACTGAACCCCCACGTGGAAAATGTCAATTGCCCGGTCAATCGAACCTCGTAGTTCAAATTGACGCAGCTGACAGAACTGCATGGATTTGGAAAATCACCTTTGAAACCCTCAAGTATGGTCAACCATCTTTCTAGTTCAAATTTTTCCTAATCGACCGAACCTAGACACTCGGTCGACCGAACCTTGAATATGGTTGATCGGACCTCTCAGGTTGGCAAAATTTTTATCGCAGTAAATCAAGGTTAATTTGCTTTAAACATCATTAAATTTTTTCCAAAATACCCAATTGGTCCCCAACGGTCAAAATTTGAGGGATATTTGTAAATACCCCCTCATTTGCCTAATTAGTAGGAGATTAGCTAAAGTCACTAGCAAAAATCCTCTTAAATATTTTATACTCCATTTACTATATACTCAATATTTCAAGCATATTTTTATACACTCTCTTACAAATTTATTAGTAAATATCATTTTGAAAAAGAGAGTTTAGTTTTCTAGTTCTCCTAACTTGCAAATTAATTGCAAGGTGTAGGAAGATTTGTTTGTGGTATTGTGCATCATTTCAAATCATTTTCTTGACATTACTCTCACACATTCATATATATTTGAAAAACCTTTTTTACCATTTTTCTTGATTATTTATTCCCATAATATTTCATATATAAATATTTGATTGGGAATAACTTGTTTTTAGCTTCCTAGTCTTTGCATTCAAATTGCAAGACTTGAAAGCTTGCATATTTTATTTGATAAATATTTTGCAAGCTTAAACCCTAAGTATTTTTTGTGATTATATTTGATAAAATATTTGTGTGATACTTGATTAGAGTTTTTGAGGTAACCTTGAATATTCACTCGTTGTATATATTATCTTGAATTAAATTTTCAAGATCTCACTTGAGCATAAATTCTATCATATGTTAGTGCATAAATTGATTGAACATATTGGTACACATATGCTTAGTTTAAGAAGCATATTTGGTTGTACACAAAAATTTTTATTTCATTATTGTATTCTAGGTAAGGGTCTGAAGAGGGAAATTAGCCTGACAAATAGTCCCGGATTGGCTTAGATTCGGTTAAGAAAGTTAGGTGCACCATCCTGGTAAGGTGTAGGTTGAGGTCAGTTTCGCTAATTAACCTAGTTGTAAACGGTGTCACTCCACCCGTTAAGTGAGCATTAGTGGAATTCTCGGACTTACGAGCTAGAGGCGGGGACGTAGGCACAGTTGGCCGAACCCCGAAAACGTATCGTGTGTCTATTTATATTTGCGCAATTTATATTCCTACACATGTATGTTGTTGTGTGAATGATGCACATGATTTAAATTTCTGCATTGTATACTTATCTGCACATTTGGGATTACATAGACAGACTCTAGGTTGTGTAACCCTACAAATGTCTGGTCAAATCTAGGGAGAAATTTTAAATACTCAATTCACCCCCCTCCCTCTTAGGAATACACCAAAGTCAACACTCCATGTCCCTAACGGTCATAAATTGAGAATTGTCTATAAATACCCCCTCATAACTCAAAATTAAGGATGAGATTAGAGAGAAAATCCTCCCAAAATTATTTTTGTTCTTCAATCAAATTTTTACTCTTTTTCTTTTGAAAAATTCTTTATTGAAAGAGAGCATTCATATTTTGGGAATTTATTATTTAAGGCACTTACTCTCTCTTTGATCTTGATTTTGAAAAATATTTTTGTGAGTTGATTTATTGTTTCTCCCACATATCTTAGTTGATAAACATTTTTAGGAGTAAAACATTTTTTGCTTATGATTCTTGCACATTCATTGCAAGATTCATAAGCTCACTGGAGCTTTATTGCAAAATCCCTTTTGGGCTTGAACCCTAGATCTCCTGCACTTTATTTCTAATATATATATTTTGGAGATATCATTTGAGGATTTTTGAGATTTTTGAAAAGCATATACTTAATATCTCATTTTCATCAAAGATCATATATATTTTATCTTGGCTTATTTGAAACCAAAATCCTAGTTTCTCCTATTATTCTTTGAAATATATTTTTGGAAGAAAAGTTTTGTTTTTATTATATCTTTGAAGTGCTTATCATAAATACTTTTATTCAAAGATTGAAAAATTATTTTCAGAAAATCACATACTCGCACTGAACTTATATTCATATCATACGTGAGGGCATTTGTGCTTTATTATTGTACATATCTACTTGTTATAGAAGCACTTTTCTGTACACAAATATTTAATATCTATTGTATTCCCAACGTGTGGTCGAAAGAAGATTGCACTGACTTATAACGTGCACCAGATTGCTTAGACCCAGTTAAAAAAACACTTTATGGTTTAGACCCAGTTAGGAAAACCACAAACACCTTTCTAAGGGGTTGGATCGTTTGTGTGGACAAAGTTTCTTCTACTGTTGCACTAATTTTTGCCATCTTCTATATATTCAATAGCAACCAACAAAGCAAAAGGCCTAGGATGAATAGTACGTACCAACTATGTCTACTCTATTTTATCCTATGAAATTTCACTTTGACCAGACCGACTTCGAGGGAGCGACTGGACTGCAATAGTCTCTGAGCACTTGCTTAGATAAGGTCTTTCTTAGGCATCAAATATGGAATCAAGGATCCTAATAGAGGAACACCTTCGTATCGACACTATTCAACCTAACTCTGATACCAATTGTTATGCTGAGCACCCCACTTGTACCAAACACCAGTACGACAATTGTTCCCATTGAATATATAAGAAACTAAAGCAATACAGAAACTAATAATAAAACAGTAAAAAGAACAAGACAAGAAATTAACGAGATTCGGTATAAAATTACCTATGCCCTCGGGTGCTGACGGTCAATCCACTACTTCTTGACAAAACACAACTTTGAGGTGTGTTTTACAAATGGAGAGTTGAGTTCTTTATATAACTTCAACCTCAAGTCCAAAAAACACTTCTTTCCAATGTGGGACAAATAATACAAAAAATTCAAAACAACTTTTTATACCAATGTGGAACTATTCTACCAATGTAGGACAAAAATACAACATCTACAATCCCAAAATTTCTTTTCTACTTTAATAAGAATTCTCACCAAAAATTCTGTTAATCCAAGCCCAATGATCAAGTCTTTGAAGAACTCTTTGTTATTCTATACAAGATCAAAACTGAGCCAACCAAGGAATTCTCTCTCGCAATTATTGTGTATTATAAATTGGCTTAAATTGTGAGGTCCTAGAAAAAAGAAGTAAAAGAAGAATTCTTAATCATGCTTTTGTGGAATTCTCCTTGATTTCCTGAAGAAAGCATCTTTTTTTTTAGTAGCTCTTTGTACTTCAAAATTGCAAATTTAGAGCATTGAAGCAACGACATGAAATATAAATTAGTTGCAGTGAAGGAGATTGTTCAAAAAGTTTGGTTTTATTAGTTAACATCAATTGTAAGAAGGTTATTACGGTGAAGAGGTCATTAGAAGATTTGAATAAAATGAGATTTTAGATTAAACATTTGTAATCTTAAAAATATAATTTAAGGTTTATTATGTTTTTTGATTTAGATTATTCTGTAGTTGTTTTTTTTTTTTTTTTTTCTATTTTTCAATCTTTGAAACCTACGATTAAAAATTTTGAGAACTTAATTTATTAGTAGTAAAAATAAAAGGTGAATTAGGGCATATCACAGAGTTTATCAACTTACAATTTTAATGCATCTAATATCTTAAGCCAATCATACATAGTTCATGGTTATTAGGCAAGTTATATTGATCTAGAACAACATAAATTATCCAAATACAACAAAATTTTCTAGTTTATTAATATTTTTTATAGTTTTTTATTTGGCAACGGGCATGTATCATCAAAAGATGCTTTAAAAAAAATCATTTTATTAGGTTTATTATTCATGCAAATGCCTATGAATAAACTTATTATTGATTTTTTTTTTTCCTTTCTACCAATACCCCTATAAGTGTGTATGTGTACATAATGTTTGTGTGTTTTTTATGTGTTTTTTATGTAAGTAGTTACTGTAAGTAACATGTCAAAATTTTAATTAGGAGGATATGTAAAAAGTTCCATTATTAGATTGATAAGGGACAATATAAATTACAAATTAGCCAAATATATCAAAAATTTCTAATATATCATTAAAGGATGTCTAAAAGAAATTATATTAGATTTATCGTTCATATATATGATAAATAAATTTATTATTGATTTTTTTTTATATATTTTTTTACTAATTTAATTTCCTTTAACATTGTGTCAAATTATTCAAATATATAATCGGAATGTAAAACTTATTTTATCATGAAAAAATATGATTTTTTACCGAAAAAGAATTTAATTTTTTTTATTAATTTTCCCAATTAATATAATAAATGCTAAATAGTATGTAGGAAGAATATATTTAATATTCTAAATTAAATATTTTCACATATAAAAAATGATTTTTGGCGTGTAAGGCACGTGCACTTTTACTAGTGATTTAAAAAATAAATAAATAAATAAAATAAAGGGGAAAAATGATATTTGTATTTTGTGGAACACATTTTTTTTAAACAAAAGCCCGTATCCCAAGTTCATGATTTGTGCTAAACTTATGGGCCATGAGCCCAATGAGGAAAATAATTTTTATTTTTATTTATTTATGGGCCTTTTGTTGAGGACCAATGAAATCGTGGCCCTGCCAAAATAAAAATGGGCCTGCACAGACCTTTCCCAGCCTAGAGTTCGGAAACGCCGCCGTCTGTGGGAATCGAACCCACGACCACGTGGTTAAAAGCCACGCGCTCTACCGGCTGAGCTAAGACGGCTTGGCTACACCATCTGCTGAATAATGTTACAATACGTTATGTATTAAGCTGATTTCACCGAGAGTAATCAAATAAACATACATTTAAGTAGACTCATAAATAAAATGAATACAAGTTAGTAATTTTGAGCAGTATATTCAAATTATTTATTTATATATTTTTAAAATAGGTCAATAATATCGTAATCGAATTTATAAATTAAAATACGAATATTTAAAATCATTTCAAAGCAAACAAAAACGCAATAATGTGATCAATCTTGAATTAAAAGATAAGATTTAACAATGGCATGCTATTTAAAATCATACAACATCATATTTAAATATTATGCATGATAAATGTTAGATTCTATGTGTGTACTCTAATAAATACAAATGCATCATTTTTATCCTTTTTAATTTTTTTTCAATGGTTTTTTCCCTTGGAAATGTTAATAATTTGTTGTAACTATTTCTATAAAAGAAATTAATCAAAGTTGTCATATTATTTATTTAATAATTTTATTTTGTAAATAAAATTAAATATATATTATAATATGCTTAATATATATTTTTAAAAAAGTATTAAAGGAGCATCTAAGAAGTTTGCAATGAAAAGTAATGGAGAAGGCGTATGTTATTTTTATTTTTATTAAAAAGTTTATATTACGATAGGCTTTTATTGTTAAACTTGCCCAACTTAGGGCGGGCCTAGCCTAAAGCCCAAGCTCACATGCCTAATGCCTATTGAAAATTTATGCGAGTGAAAAGATTAATTCCGCCGTCTGTGGGAATCGAACCCACGACCACGTGGTTAAAAGCCACGCGCTCTACCGGCTGAGCTAAGACGGCTCTACAGCAAGTGTTCTTAATCATAGGTATAAAAAAGACAGATAAAAATATCTATCATCCAGCCATTTGCATTCAAACCAAAATATCACAACCCTACATGTGAAATAATGTGCAACATTTTTACGCGAGATTTGTAAGTGTCATCTCATCTCGGTTAATTTCCATATGACTTAAGTTTTCTCAGGATTGACAACTTATGAATAGAAACTATTAAAAAGAAAAAAAAAAAATTAATACTCGATGTCTAATAAAAATTGTAGATGACAAAGAACTTTTAAAATAACTAAAATGAATGTGTTTTTAGAAAATGTAATTAATCATGAATAATTTTGTAACATTTAAGAGGGGGAAAAACTAAATACGCCTATGAAATATAATAATTATTTTTTAAAAAAAAAAAACTATAACTTCTAGCTTTTTAGGGTAAGTTTGGTCCCGATTTTTTTTGTGAGCTTCGAAGTAAATGCATTTGTAGTGAGTTTAGCCACTTTAAAAAAAAAATTATGAACTTCTCTTTTTTCAAAGTAAAAACTGAGTATAACGTATTAAGTAAACATTTTTCTTAGCTGTTAGAAAGCCAATTTTTAACTTTTTTGGAAACTTTAAAAATAAAAATTTGAAACTTTTAAAATCTAAAAGATAACTCTTAGAAAGCCAACTTTTAATTTTTTTGGAGAGCTTTAAAAATTAAAGATTTGAAACTTTTAAAATCTAAAAGATAACTTTTTGTGATCAATAATTCTAGTCTATGGCTATTCTCAGTCTTTTTACAAATATTGTAAAAAATCATAAACACACTAATCTTTTTTCTAAAATAAGTTAACATATCAATTTTGGTTACTTTAAATGTTTCAAATAATTTATAATTTTCTTTTTCCAAAAATTTGGGATTGCTTTTTTCTTTCTTACCACTCCTTTTACCAATGAACCAAACGAATTCTATGTCAACATGAACCAGCTCCTAATAGCTCCTTTCTAAAAGTTCCATTTCATTAGTCTTTGATTTGACATAAAAATAAGATTGGAAAAACAACTTAACAAAAGGCAAAAATCAAGGTTCCACAATTAACATCCAATTATTACCATTAAACCAAAATGAAACCCTCCACCATAAAAATAACTAGCAAATAAATGTCAAATTTAATAGGGTCATGACATCCCTAACTATAAAAGGGACATCTGGAGAGAAGGTAAGCATCTAAGTCTCATCCACTTTTTCTTATGGTTGCAATCTTAACCTCCCTTAGTCTCTGACTTAGGCATTGGAGCGATATCCTCGGAGTATATCTTGTATCCTCCAAGTCTCTCTTATTCGACTCCTTGCAGGTGGTCACGATCAAAGATTAGTCAACATCAACACCCCAGGTCCTCCAAGCCTCTCTTGTTCAATTCCTTACAGGTGATCATGATCAAAGATTAGTTTACATCAACTAACAAATTTTTGGCAGCAATAGTTGGTGTCGTCTTTAGGAAACGAGAGGATTTCTATCTTTTTGACAATGACCATGTTGCATAATTCCAAGTCAGAACCTGTTATTGGGGATCAGTCACCCCAATCAATTCATTCCACCCTAGCAACAACTTGTCACCAAGTGTGCCTCTAAGTGAATATTTGGTTTTCCAAAAGAGGATGGAAGATATGTTCAATATGATCCTACATCAAAAAAAGTATTATACAGAATGTGCTCCAAAAGCCACCCAAATAGAAGCAACACCTAATGGGAAGGTGGTGATACCACAAGAAGTCACTATAAAGGTATCAGACTCGAGCAAAATGATAGAAGATGCTAATAGTGTGGGTATTTATGAGCAATGATCCCAGGAGCTCGAGGAAAAGTGTTGACTTTTTGAGTCTGTCTCTTGTTTTGATTATGACAAACCACAGTATCTTATTTGTGTGCTAAGTGTATAAACAGGTTTACTTTTCTAAGTATGGATGACAGATGATAAATGGAAGCCGAGAAGCACTTAAACGAGCACATCATTCGGCGCATTCTATGGTTTCCGAGGAACAGAGCATGAAACCTTTGTTTATTTTAAGTTGTATTTTTATATTTATCATTCGGGCATGTAATAATAATCCAAGGTCTGTAATAATTAATGCACTGCATACATGATAGGACTGTAAGTTCAGTAATTTTGTAGATAGACCGTAGTTTAATCAAACGACATTAGACAAGACTTTGGTCGACTGACGCTAGATTTTTTTGGCTAAGTTAAAAAGCCTTGACCATAGAATGACCCTAGGTCCCTGCACATAATTTTTGCTCAAAAATAAGACTTAAATCTTAAGTTTGAAAGGGCTTCAGGTGACCGAACCGTGTGCGTTAAAAACGTCTCGGTCGACCGAATAGTTGAAAAGTCAATATGTTGACTATGGCTCGGGTGACCGAACTAATTTAAACTAAACGTTCACGGTCGACTGAACCCTGGCCTTGACTTTTCCCAGCTTCCACGAGCACCTAAACTTTAAGTTCATTTTTATCTCGGGCGATGGAATCCTTAAGTTTGGCAGACCGAGCTATTTGTCAGGCAACCGAACCTCAAACAGTTTGGAAATCGCCTTTGACTCAGCCACCCGAACCGTTCACCGAGCACCCGAAGTTAAAAATCTACTTTTCGGTATGTGTCTATTCGGTCAACCAAACCTATGGTCTGGGCGATCGAAACTCTCGGATTGTTATATTTTTAACTGTGGTAACATAGGTTAATTAAGGGTAAATTGGTTTTAAAATTCATTAAACAAATTTAAGAATACCCTCCATGTCCCAACGGTTACTTTTTTTAGTGAGGCTATATATATGCCTCCATTTGGAAAGATTAAAAACAAGATTAGGGCTTTTGATTAAAAAAAAAAAATTCTCTAAAATTTCTAGAGCTTCACTTCGACATACAAGCCCATATACTTCACCTATTTTCATTCTCTTGCAAAATCATATTTGGTGAGAGTGCTTTGTGAGATCGTACACTGCTTATACTAGCTTATACTCTCATAGTTAAGCCCAAAGTGTTCCCCCCGATTTAATTAATAAATCCATAATGTGGGGAAACTTTTTAACTTGTTAGTCTTTGCATTTGTATTGCAAGACTCTTGAGCTTGTCTTGTTTGTGAAAGCAAAATTTTTTTTTGACAAGCTACTGCTAGAAATATCTCTTGTGCTTAAATTTTGAGAAAATAATTTTGAGATATTTGATTACATTCTTTGGAAATCTTTGAAACCCTACTTTTGAATGATATATAGTTATATATTGTTTCAAAGATAGATTGATAATACACTCGCATGCTTGATTGCTTATTGATTTTACCTTGAGTGATATTACACATATCTTCACCGAGCTTATAAATCTATCATATGGAAGTTCATTGATCATTGCTTATGCATACAAGTACAAATCTGCTTGTATTAGAAGTATCTTTATTTGTACGCAAAAATTTGTATTCATTGTTGTATTCCAGGCGTAACCTGAGGGGGCGTTGATCTAGCCCGTAAGGATCGGTAGGGCCTTCTCTGCCCCCACAAGGAGAGTGTGTAAAGGTTGAGGTCAGCCCTGGTTTAACTTGACCTGGTTGTAATCGGTGCCGCTCCACCCGTTAAGTGAGCAATAGTGGTAATCATCGGGCTTTCAAACTGAGGTGGGGACGTAGGCAGTATTAGTCGAACCCCGATAACATATCGTGTGTCTACTTTTAATTTTATGCACTTTATATTCCTACGCATGTATGTTATATTTCAATTTTGTGAATGCTTGGAAATACTGAGATTGCTTTAATTGTTTAAATATTTGCTTAGTTAATTACCAGTGTGAATAAGATTGCATAGAAAGACCCTAAGTTATGAAGTACTACTGCTCTCTAGTTTAACCTAGGTGAAAGGTTTTAAATTTCCAATTCACCTCCCTTCTTGGGAATGCACCAATTCCAACAAAAACTTTAGGAAAATTGACGAGCTAGAGAAAATAGTGAAGGAGGTGCACAACCATCCCTTCCTAGGGGAGACATCAACCAAATCCTCAAAACCCCCTTTCACAAATGGGTAATGGAGATTCCTTTGTTAAGTAAGTTTAAGATGTCAAAAATTGAAGGGTGCAATAGGCTGTTAGATCATTTAGACCACCTTGACACTTTTATAGTATTGATGCAATTACAAGGTGCGTTTGACGCAATCACATGCTGAGAATTTATAACAACCCTAAAGGGGAATGTCAAGGTGTGGTGTCAAACTCTAAAGCCTGACTCAGTTGGGTCCTTTTAGATGGAACAGTAGTTTATAAGAAAAATCGTCAGCAGAAGAAAAATAATGGAAACTTCAGCCCTTTTAATGAGTCTTTTAATGGGAGAAAGAAACATTAAAGGAGTTCATGCCCCGCATTGTCAATACAACTTTAGAAATCCAAAACTTATATCACCGGGTAGCGATAACAACTTTGACAACAGCTCTTCAACCAGGGGATTTCTTAAATTTGTTTGAAAAGAAGCCCCCGGTCAATATGAGTTAGTTGATGACACGAGCCCAAAAGTATATCAATTTAGAAGAGGTTATCACCACAAGGAAAAACAGAACCAATTTGAAAAAGAAGAACCTGAGAAATGTTGATGAAGCAATTAAAGGAGTGTTGACCTTATAGGTCACAACCAGTTTTGATTATGACAAATACTCTTGGTACTAATGGTTGTACTGAGAATTGCATGCAGGTTCACCTTGTGCACAAATCAGGACTAAAATACATATCATGATGGCGTGCGGTGTTCGTGCCAAAGAATGAAGATCTATGTGTTGTATTTTGTATACATTTGTTTATTTCTTCATTTTGGGATGTAATTTATTATGAACTGTGCACTTGTATGGCTTGTAATAACTTGCATCATGCATAGTAGGTAAGTATGTTCAAAACGAAAATAGTTGGACCTTAGGTACTTACACTAAGAACACAAGTCCCCTACATCACTTATCATAATCAAGGGAATAAAATTAAGGATAAAATGAACTTAATGGGAAAGATGAGAGGGTATGGGCGACCGAACCTATGCCGTGTAAAGCGGCACAGGCGACCGAACTAGTCAATATGTTGACTTGGTCTTCGGGCACCCGAACCTATTTTGAATGAACCTTCCTCGAGCACTCAAAAGCTTGTTAAACACTTTTCAACTACTTGGGCGACTGAACATTTACATTCAAAAGGAGGCTCGGGCGACCGAACTGCCTAGTTTAGTTAACCGAACTGTGAGAGCACCTGAACTATTGAACAATGGCTACTAACTTTGTTTCAGCCGACCAACTAAACCTTTAGGCACCCAAACCTCTAAAAGATGAATTTTTAATTGTGTCTATTCGGGCACCCGAACCTCACGGGTTAAAATATTTTTTACCGAATTTTTAAATGGGGTAAAAAGGGTTAATATTCTTAATGGTCTTTTAAAAAAATCTAATTATACCCACTATATCCCCAATGGTCAAAAATACCTCCTTGCCTATATATACTCATTCATTTGTCTTAATTAGACAAAGGATTAGCAAACTTGATTAAGGGAGTTTCTCTCAAAATTTCAAAACCTTGTATTAGCCAAATACCACTTCCAAACACTCACATACTCTTCATTCTTAATTTCTCCAAAGCATTGTGAGTATCTTCTAAGGCTAGTGAGCTTAATCACACTTGCTAGAACTCTCATTTACATTATTGTTTGATTGATTTTCTATGAGAGTTTAACATTATGGTTCTTCCACCAATTTCATTTGATAAATTTAGTGTGGAAAAATCTTGAGGGTTGTGGTTCTTGCATTATTGTTGCAAGATACCTAAACCTAGATTTTGTATGCAAAAATCCTTTTCAAAAGCTAGTGCTTCAAACAACTCTAGTGTGCTTTGAATATTGGTATTTATTATTGAGTTTGTTTGCTTGAACTTGCTTAGCATATTTTGAAACTATGATCTGATATTGTATTATTCACATAGTGTATTTCAAGTATTGCTTAGGTATACACTATAGATCTAAACTGAAAATTTATACGTGATTGAGTGTTTAAGCACACATCAGAGTACTGAGCATATTTACATATCATTTGTACTTGCATTATTGATTGAATTGTACTGGTACACATCTGCTTGTCTAGAAGCGAATTTCCTAGTACACACTTTATTCATATTGGTTGTATTCCAGGCACGGGCATGAAGAGGGAGACTAGCCCTGTGGAATAGTCTCGGATTGGCTTAGACCCGGTTAGGAAAGCTAGGTGCATCATGTGATACCCAATGGATGAAAGACTTAAAAGCATTAGATGTTACTACCCATATCAACAATGTGCACCTTTCTTTTTAGGAGCTTTCCCATAAGAACTCCATAGTCAAGCGTGCTTGGCTTGGAGTAATCTTGGGATGGGTGACCACCTGAGAAGTTTTTTCAAGAAGTGTGTGAGTGAGGACAAAACATACTAAAAAGAACACGTGTTGGTTTGTGGGGCCATTCATTAGTCTGATAAGGCCCGCCCCCTGTTGTCTGATCTAGGTGGAGGAGGAGAGACGTAGTGCTCCTTGGCAGACCCAAGTTGGGGCGTTACAAATGGTATTAGAGCCAACACCCAGCCAGAAGTGTGATGAGATTCACATCGCCTGAGTTTGGAAATGTAGGTTCACAACGAGGACGTTGCGTTCTATAAGTGGGGGAGAATGTGATACCCCATGGATGAAAGACTTAAAAGGATTAGATGTTACTACCCATATCAATAAGGTGCACATTTCTTTTCGAGAGCTTTCCCATAAGAACTTCATAGTTAAGCGTGCTTGGCTTGGAACAATCTTGGGATGGGTGACCACTTGGGAAGTTTTCTTAGGAAGTGTGTGAGTGAGGACAAAACATTCTGAAAAGGACATGTGTTGGTTTGTGGGGCCAGTCATTAGTCTGATAAGGCTCGCCCCCTGTTGTCTGATCTAGGTGGAGAAGAAGAGACGCAGTGCTCCTTGGCAGACCCAGGTTGGGGCGTTACACGCCATCCTGTTAAGGTGTGTTGGTTGAGGTCAACCCCTTGAATTGACCTAGTTATATTAGGTGTCGCTTCACCCGTTTAAGTGAGCATTATAGTGGTAATCCTTGTGCTAGTGTGGCCAAGGTAAGGACGTAGGAATAGTTGGCCAAACCCCGATAACATATCGTGCATGTTCTTTACATTTCCGCACTTTACCTTTGCTGCACGTGTATGTTTATTTGTTGATTGTGTAGACTGGCCCTAGGTTGGATTGTTCTATTGACAAAACCAGTTAACCTAGGTGTTAAATTTTAAATACCCAACTCACCCCCCTCTTTGGGTTGCACCAAATCTAACAATTGGTATCAGAACCTCGTGACATAGACTTAAACATCATTTAGTTAAAAGATCATGATGGCCCGTATTAGTGCATCCCCTTCATGTGAGGGAAGATTGGTCTCACACCCACTTGTTTTCTATGGTAATGATTATGCTATATGGAAATTTAGAATGACTATTTATGTGAAAGCTTTAAATTGGAAAGTTTGGAAAGTCATTGATCAGGGTGATTATGTGCCTATGAAATCTATTGGGTGTAATGTTCCTAAATTTGAGTGTGAAATGAATGATCATGATAGGAACTTAGCACAGGTAAATTTTGATGCCATGAATACCTTACTGCATGCTTTAGATTCTAATGTTTTATGTGAGGTTATGACTTGTAGTGGTTCTAAGTAGATCTAGGATGAACTTAAGTGGAGATACAGTGCGTCCACGCAAAAGGAAGTTATCTCTCCATGTGACTTAGGCTCCACTGATCTCAAGGGAGGTAACCATTGCTATGTGGCTTTAACTAATAATGAGGTTATATCAGTCCCTTCTATCTTAATAGATAAATATGAACGTGATTTTGTGCTAAATTGAATTTTGTATCTGATTATGAATCATATGATAGTAGTGATAGTGAAAGCATGTCATCTTATGAGAAACTGCAAATTAAATACATGAAAACTTATAAGTTACTTGTAAAATCAAATAAGAAATACTATGTGCTGAAAAACAAGTATGATGCATGCATTAAGGAATGTGACTCAAAAATTCTTGCTGAAAGAGAAAATAATTTGAAAATTAAAAGACTAGAGAACAAGAATGAATTGACTATTTTGAATTCTAAGGTTTCTAATGATGATAAAAAGGACCACTTGATTGCTGATCTTGAAAATAAAGCAAGCAATATGTCTAAAGAACTTATGAAACTTCAGAATATTTGCAAAAATTTGGAAAACTCAAAAATTCAAGATTTGAAGAATAAAATATAAGACCAATCTAAGATTATCTACACATTCACTAGAGGTAAGGAAAACTTTGAAAAATTGGTAGGTGCACAAAAGATAACCTTAGATAAGGAAGGTATAGGTTATAATGGAATTGAAAATAAGAAAAGAAAAAACTTATACATGGGGAACTTTGTAAAAGAATCAAAATAATATGCTAGTACCTCGTCTGGTCCGTGTAGACACCCCATTTTTACCCAGGCCCAATATATGTATTACTATTATTATTATTATTTTATTATTATTATTATTATTATTATTATTATTATTATTTTTCATTAATTATTTTTATTATTTTTTATTATCATTAGTATTTTTATTACTATTATTACTATTATTTTATTTATTATTATTATTACTTTTGTTTTTATTTCTATTTATATTATTTATTATTATTATTATTTATGATTGACATTATTTTTAATTATTATTATTATTAGTATGTTTACCTTTATTATTACTATTATTATTATTATTATTTTATTTATTTATCTTTGTTATTACTATTATTATTATTATTATTTATTTCGGTTATTATTATTATTATTATTGTTGTTGTTGTTATTATTATTTTTAGTATCTTTATTATCATTATTATTATTACTATTATTTATTTATCTTGTTATTATTATTATTATTATTATTATTATTATTATTATTATTATTATTATTATTATTATTTTCTGTATTAGCATTATTAATAGTACTTTATTATTATTACTATTATTATTTTCATTATTGTTTTTATTATTTTTATTATCATTAGTATTTTTATTACTATTATTACTATTATCTTATTTATTATTATTATTTTTCATTAGTATTATTATTATTACTTTTATTTTTATTTATATTGCTTATTATTATTATTATTAATTATTTTCATTATTATTGACATTATTGTTAATTATTATTATTATCAGTATTTTTACCTTTATTATTACTATTATTATTATTATTTTATTTATTTATTTATCTTTATCATTACTATTATTATTATTATTTTATTATTATTATTATTTTTACCTTATTATTATTATTATTATTATTATTATTATTATTATTATTATTATTATTATTTCCTTACTTACATGATAGTAGTATATATTATTACCAAAGAAAAGAAAAATATCATAAACCAAAAAAAGAAATATTTTTAGGGTTTCTTCAAGATTATTTTTATAAGAGGAGGGGGGCGCTGCACAGAAGACAGGGCCGAGGGGCACAGCGGCGCAGACAAAAAAAATTCCCATCTTCTTCTTCTTCTTCTCCACAAAAAAATCCACTGTTCCAGCCATCCCCTCTGAACAACCTCCATCCGAAAGCAGAACCACCACTCCCGGCTTCATCGTCACCCTCCTCTGGCCTGCGCCAGCCTCCACCCAGTTCGGAAAACTCCGGCAACCGCCCGAAGATCCCGCTCCAGATTTTCCCCGCCTCCATCCTCTCTTCTCCTTCTCCGGTTGAGCCTCCCTCCTCAGCCCTTCTAGCAGGCCTCTCGGCCTCCTCCACACCAGCAAACCACCCCTGCTGCTCCTCTGGTCACACCAGGCCCGAAGGCCACCAGCGACAGCTCCAATCGAGGCTGTCCCAGGCAGCTCCAACCCAGACAGCCCAATAAATCGTCGCCGTCGCCGTCGCCTACGCCACTTGCCGTCACTCTCGCAGCAGCTGTCTGCACCAGCATCCGCCAGCAGTCACGCCGGATCACCCGCCATCGCCAGCTTCCTCTGCTACACAGTAACCCGAACCACCCAGTCCTCTCTGCTCCAGATCTCCGGCCATCACCATCTCAAGTCCCGGCTGAGCCACCCTCTCTGTAAGTCTCCGCACACACCCACTTGCCTATACTCATCTATGTTTTACTTCTTTTTGTGTTTACTGTGTTGCACATTGTTTTTTTTATATAGATCGGTTTGATTTGCTTCAGTTTTAATATTTAAAGTTTACTCCTTTATTTTGTATGTGTAGAGATTAAATGATTAACAAATTTTTTTTAGTTGTGCAGGGTTAAGCTCTTGATGGTAAATATTAAATATTCAGTTTATGATACTTATTCAGGCTTATTTGTTTATTTATTTATTTCTAAATGTTAAATATAGGTGTAGAAAATTCATTGTAGAAATTTGTTTTAAAAAACTTAAAGTGTGCTTTTTTTTTTTTTGCTGCGTTTATTATATATATAAAATATTAATATTATTGTTGTCTGTTACATTGTTTGTTTTGATATTTAATATCCGTGATATATTTTTCTTGTTATTATTATTGTATACTTTAATATTGTTGTCATATTATCATTGTGTATTTATTTTGCATATTATTATTATTATTATGTTGCATATTTATTTTATATATATTTTTGCATATTTATGTGATTATTATTATTATGACCTTATATATTTATATTTATGTTATTATTGATTGCATATTTTAATTGTATATTTAATTTGCATGCATAGGTATTATTATCATTGCCTTAATTATTTATCGGCATATTTATATTATCATTTAATTGTATAGTTTACATCTTATTATTGTGATCACCTCATATGTTTAGGTGCATATTTACGTTATTTTTACCTATTCTTCTTATTGTATATTAGGGTACATTTAAAATTGCTGCCTTACTACTATATATTCTTAATATTGTATTCTCGTATTTTGATTTATTGTATCTTGATGTACTTTTAGGGTTGAAATTGCTTCCACATAAATTATGTACTTAGGGTTTTTTTTGGTCATTATTGTACTCTCTTTGTATTTAATTTTTGTATAGTTAAGGTTGCGTGTTAATTTTGGTTGCCATAATTAAATAGGTAATTATTAATTTTAGAATTAACTTGTTTCCATAAATTCAATTATTTTCTTGCCCGTTTTAGTAGTTTACATATTTTAAATTCAAATTGTTTTCCTTAATTAATTGTTAGCATATATATGTCTTGTGCATATCTTTGACCGCGTGTTAATATTAGGATAAATATCATATTATTAAAATATGTATATTGTTAGTTAATGATGTTTAGTATTGTTACTGTTAATATTATTATTGTTACCATTATTGTCATTTATTATCATTATTATTATTATTATCATATCTATTACTACTATTAATATTAGTATTGTTATTAGTATTAGTATTATTTATTAACGTTATCATTCTTATCATTATTAATAATATTATCACTATTTTTAGTATTTTCTTTATTCAATCTTATACGTACTATGGTATATATTTTGATAAAATATTTTCTTGATTTTTAAATCCCTATGATTTAATTGCAAGGGGTATTAGCCTTTGGGCATCACGTACCCTAAGCTCTGAGGGAATATATGTATATATTTATTTATTTTCCTATGTATTTATAAATTCATAAAAAGGAGTAATGTAAAGATTTATTAGATTAACTTAGGGATAATTTTAAATTAATTAGGTGCCGTTCTTAAGAACGGGCGCGTAGGGGGTGCTCGTACCTTCCCCTCGCGTAACCGAACTCCCGACCCCAATTCTGGTAATGTAGACCGATTCTACCCCTAACGGGGTAGTAATCATGTGTTCTAACCGCACTAAAGGTTAGTGGCGACTCCTACACCATGTTTTTCCTTAAAAATAAAATTGATTTTTTTTAATTCCGCCGCCCGGGGCACACGCGCTCCCGGGACGTCGCGACAGTCCGTACACTCACACCACATGCATCTTATGTAAAAAGAAGGGGCACACGAAATTTGATTGCCCATTTAAAAGAAAAGATGTGAAACCCAAACGAGTATGGAAAATTAAGGAATCATCAACTCCTAACCCATCGAAAATAAAAGGAAGAAAAATTATATGAGTTGTTAAGAAAGAAAACCCCTTGAAATTCTAGGAAGAATTTGCTCAAACAGGAATTACATGATCACTCAATTCTTTCTTAGGAATTAAGATTAGTTATAGGGGGTAGTATTTTCTAAGGGGCTGAAAATGCAAAATCTTAGTATGTCCAATATGTAAAATCTCACATACTAAGCATTTCGAAGAATCAAACCAATCTAAACTTAATGAACATATTCTTTGGTTGAAATATAAATTCATTGGGTGTTTAAATAAAAATCTACTCCCAAATGGACTTGGCTTGTCTGCCTTGCATTTTAATTTCAAATTGCTTAACTCTCGCTTAAATATGAACATCTAACGTTAAGCATACTCTGTCCATTGTACAATTGTGAGGTTTAGAAATTAAAGTTAAAAGTCTTGTCCTAAACTCATCCTGAAGCCCTATCATCGCCCTAAATCCTATATATAAACCATAGGGTCTCTAGCTTTGAAAAACTAGTCAAATTAGAACAAGTGGACCAAGCTCAGGCGACCGAACCAAACAGTGCATTTGCACTTCGGCCGACCGAACTTGAAGTTTGACCAAGCCATTGACCACACTTCGGGCGGCTAAACTTTCAGGTTCAAATCATCTTGGGGTGCTGAACTATCTTTAGGTTACTGAATTTGTCTTCGGGCAACCGAACTGACATTTCGGGCGACTGGTTCAAATAGTTCAAACGCAATTTAGGCGAACGACCCTTGAAAATACAAAATGACGTCTCAAATTCAGTCGACCAAACCATTGTTTGGGCTACCAAAAATACTTAGAGGGTGCTCATATTTAAAGTTGTTCGGGCGACCGAACTTATGCTCAGGTGCCCGAACCGCGCTAATATATATGCTTCTTCGGGAAAATTTAGCTCATTTTCTCCCATATCTTTGAGAGCCTCCTTTGTTTTCCTTGCATTCTAGCCCAATTTTCCTTGATTTTTTATTTATGGCAAAGGAACAGAGACGTGTCGCCATGGGTGTTCCATTGGATCAGTGGTTTCCCACACCTAATAAGTGAATCAAGTATGAGAAAATATTTCGCCTCAAGGACCCCATTTTGGGAAAAATCCTTGATATCAAATTCATGAAAACCTACTTCAACAATGTCTTAGAAATGTTTTGATATCAAGGATGGTATGAGTTCATCGCCTTTTAGCCCAGGGGGCTGTACCTGTTGCTCATCCAGCTCTTTTATGCCAATCTTGCTCAAGATGGCCAGGGCTACTACTCCAGGGTGCTCGATATTGATCTCCACTTTGACGATGCCTACCTGGCAAAGACTTTTGAGATCCAGCATGGAAATTTCATCTGCCCTGATTCGTTCTCTACCTGGATAACTGAGCAGGACTTCACAGTGAGTACATTCATTAATTTAGTTATGACGAATCCAGTAGCTGATCTGACCCATACTCCTAGCTACAGATCCTTGACCCTAAAGGAAAAGGTGGTACACCACCTAATTTCCTATAACATCTTGCCTAAGTCAGGATTGAGGGACCATGTATCCTATTTGGATTGGTTTGTGATGTGGTGCCTCATCACCAGAAAGAAGCTAGACCTTCCTAGATTGATCCTACGGTGGATGTTTGTAAAAACTGTTGGAAAAAGGATCATTCTACCCTACGGTGGGATTTTGACTAGGATATTTGTTAGGGAAAGACTTAATAGGTCACCACTTGCCACCATCAAGAAGGTCAAGCCCTCGGACATCTTCAACTCCACCACACTCAAGTTGATGGGATACGAGCTCATTGGCAACATGTGGTTGCCCACTGCACATGAGAGAGACCCTGGAGCTCAGGAGATCCCACAAAAGCTGCCCTATATACCACTTAGCGCCGAGATCATGACAGCTATCACCGATCTCCCTGCCTCATTTCAGGAGTTCCGAGTCTCCATGACTAAGCAGGTATCTTCATCACAAGCTAGACTTGACTCCCTTTACAACGAGTTTACCGAGTTCCAGTCCGAGGTACGGGCTAATTTCCATATCCTTGATGAGCAGCTGAGAGAGATGAACGACGAGGACATTGGGGAGGATGACCAGATGGAGTTGAGTTGTGAGGAGGAGGATGATGATCATGACGACGGGGAGACCTAGGAGTGCTTCATGAGGATCCATTTCATCATACTCCGGTTCCTTATTTGATCATCTTTTATGTTTTATTCAGATACACTTTTATTTGGTTTGTACCTTTAAAATAGCTTTTATTTTTGTTTCTGACGATCACATTCACCACACACACGTGGATACTATGATATGGTGATTGTGCTTTTGCTTATGATATATATTTGCAGTACTTTGATTTGCATGTATTTGAGCTTGGATGACTATTCTGTTGAAATGCATGCTTAGCGTAAAAATGCCTCCTACATGGCGGATGCAGTTGATGAGAATTGCATGCTAGTAGATTATAGGTTCTTGCATGCCTTACTCTTGAGATACTACTTGTTTGAGAATCGTTTTTGTGCAGGTAAATTTTGGGAAATGTCCTGTTTATAGCAGGCATGCTGCCGAATTTTCTGTAGACATTTGCCCAAATGATTGAAACAATTTTTTTCTTGTGTGCAAATGCAATTTAATCTTAAAGTCTAAATATTTACGCTTGGTTCTTTTGCGTTAAAATTTTAAAATTCCTTGGGGCTTGTTGTGTGTATATATTTAAAGGGCTTGAATATTGGTAGGCTTTTATGGAATTGTTTACTTCTTCAGACAAAATGTTGTCCAAATTTTTGAAACCTTTGCACATAACTTTATACCATTTTCTGAATGCGAAACTCCTTAAACTTGAGTTGTGCTTCCAAAATAATTTGTGAATTTTACTCAAGTTGATTTATAAAGAAAATGCATACTCTTAGGGGGAGTCACTTGACATTAAAATCATTAGGCCCTAAGAAATAGAAATGTTTTGTTCTTTCATTCTATACATCATTTGGAAAATACATTAACTAGGTGATATCAATGTGCATGTTTTGACAAAATCTTTATTGGATATCATGTTCATTTCAAAACAACATGCCTTTACAAAAAAAAAAAAAAAAATTAGCATTCTTATCACTTGGCATGTTAATAGTTGGTAGTCTCACTATCACGTAAGTATAACACTTGGTATCAAGCCGATAAGTTTTCATTATACTATGCCTTGTGGAAATACATGCTTGTTTTGGCAAAGAAAAGATTATTATGATAAAATGTACATGAAAATATTTTTGAAAGGATGAGTAAAAACCAAATGAAAATTTTAATCTTCATCCTTGTGACTCACTCGAAAAATGAGCAGCTCGGAAGCTATCCCAAGTATAGGAGTTCTGTCGTGTAATATTAAGCCCAAGGGCTAGATCGTCTCCTCAGGGAATGCGTTTAATCTCAGATTTTACGTTCTTCCAATCAAAATTAAATTGCACTGAACTCGATTCAGATTCGGGTTTTCAAGATGGTTCAATTTCACTTTTGATGAATTAAATGACACGTAATTTAAAACTCTAAACTAACATTCACTAAATAAAAGAAAACAAGAATAGAAACCCTACGTCTACTTAAAGAAACATTGGGACACACGTTAATAAAAACTGGTAACCTAAAACTTGGAACTAAAACATGCAAGAATGGAAACTCTAATCTACCTAAGGAAACATCGAAACACGCTCTAATTAAAAATGGTAACATTAATCATGGAATTAAAGCATGTAATGGAAACTCAATCACACACACACACTAAAAATCAAATCTTTAACATGAACTAAAAATTACGAATCAAAATCACAATTTAAATGCAGACTAAAAAAAGAACTTAACTTTTAATACAAGCCAAGAACTCGAACCGAAGGAACAAAACACAAACAAAGACCTAAATTTAACGAAACACAATAAAACCTTTTTTTTTTCTTTTTTTTAAGAACAAAACTGGACCTCATTAGATTACTGCAAAATAAACTAAAGTACTAATTAAATCTACCATGAAATTAATTGAGAAAATACATAAATAAAGTGCAATAATAAGAAAACACCCTAAACAACGACTCAAAAACTAAAACATTCCAATAAACCTCAATGAAAACTTAGCAATGTCCAACTAAATAAATAATTTTAATAATAAAAGTATACCTTAGACAATTATTCAAACTCACACTTTTCAAACCAAACTAATAATAAAACAAAAACAATGTTTGCATAACATAAAAAAAAACAAGAAAAATGAAAAAGGAAGAGAGAAAGAGAAGTTGCCGGCTGTGTGTGCTAGTGTAGCAGCAGGGGGGCTACTGTTTGGAGACTTCTGCAGAGGAGAGGAACAGCCGGCTATGCTCTGAGGTGTGGAGAAGCTTGCTGTACTGGAACAGGGGCTGAGGAGGTCTTGCAGCAGCAAGGAGGACTGCTATGCTGTGCTGGCCGTGGCTGCAGCAGACATGAGGCAGAGGACTGCAATTGGTGTTGCTGTGATGGAGGCCGAGGCTACTGCTGGTGTTGGAGCTGTCTGTGCAGAGGGCTGGTAGGTAAAAAGAGAACCAGAGGGAGAGGAAGAGCAGGGGAAGAGAGGAGAGTTTGAGGGAGAGAAAGTAAAGGGAAGAGAAGAGAGCAAGATAAAAAAAAAACAAAGCAAACTAAAGAAGAAGAAGAAGAGGAAGAGGAGAGGAGAGTGGTGCGCAGGGCACACACGGGAAAAGAGAAGAAGAATAGATTAAATAATGGGAGGAGGAGGACAGCCCTAATGATCCGAATTACCCAACCCGACCCGTTTGCAACGGGTTGACCCGGCAACTTGATTTTTTCATTTTTTTAATTCTCTGTTCGTTACAAATTCTGTTCTTCTGGAGCCCGTATCTCACAAAACTCAAAACACGAAAGTTGTAGATGATCCTTTCCTATTTTTCCAAAAATTTGAATCGTCTCGATCGGAGCTCGGACAGAAAAGTTATGCATGAAATACGAATAGGTATCGGTTTTGATTCCTGGGAATTTTTCCTGCGACAAAAAATTACCAAAACTTCATAAATAGTGCAATAAAGTTCAAGAATAATAATTTTGGCACTTTGTTAAAATATTGAACAAATTTGGACATTTAATTAAAAATATAAACCGTAAAGCCCAGGTTAAACGCCCAATTACGCAGTTTTGACGCGTAATCACCTTGCATAATCATCCATTGGGGAAGTATAGAACAATAAGATTATCAAATTGGTACCATATGCTAAATGCTACTCTTACTTCCTTGATGCACATTCTATTTGGAATTACTTAGTTGAAATTTGCTACATATGGAAACTCCAAACAGGTCACTTAGATATAGAATTATAATTGGGAATGTTCTATTTTCAAATGGCATGCTGCCAAATTTTTTTTCCCAATGTACCTTCTGCATCTACATGACATACTTTGCCTTCGTATCTTATTGCTTAACCTTTTTTGTTGTTGCCAAAAGGGGGAGAAGAGGCAAAAGTGGGGTAAAACTGTGCTTAATTCTGCTTAATCTTTTATTACTCATTACTTTCATTATCTTTATGCATAAAATCAGGGGGAGCCTTTCTGGGCGAAACCCACTTTTGCATAAAGTATTTGTTATCATAAAAAATGGGGAGATTGTTAACCTTATAGGTCACACCTAGTTTTGATTATGACAAATACTCTGGGTACTAATGATTGTACTGAGAATTGCATGCAGGTTCACCTTGTGCGCACATCAGGACTAAAAGACATATCATGATGGCGTGCGATATTCATGCCAAAGAATGAAGATCTATGTGTTGTATTTTGTATACATTTTTTTATTTCTTCATTTTGGAATGTAATTTATTATGAATTGTGCACTTGTATGGCTTGTAATAACTTGCTTCATGCATGGTAGGTAAGTATGCTCAAAACGACCATAGTTGGACCTTAGGTACCTACACTAAGAACACAAGTCCCCTACATCACTTATCATAATCAAGGGAATCAAATTAAGGATAAAATGAACTTAATGGAAAATATGAGAGGGTTCGGGTGACCGAACCTATGCCATGTAAAGCGGCTCGGGCGACCAAACCAGTCAACATGTTGACTTGGTCTTTGGGTACCTGAACATATTTTGAATGTACCTTCTTCGAGCACCCTGAAAGCTTGTTATAGCACTTTTCAACTACTCGGGCGACCAAACGTTTACATTCAAAAGGAGGCTCAGGTGACCGAACTGTGAGTCAAGCACTCGAACTATCGAACAATTGCTACTAACTTTGTTTTAGCTGACTGACTCAACCCCTAGGCACCCGAACCTCTAAAAGATGAATTTTTAACTGCTCCTATTTGGGCACCCAAACCTCGCTGGTTAAAATATTTTTTACTGAATTTTTAAATGGGGTAAAAAGGGTTAATATTCTTAATGATCTTTTAAACAAATCTAATTATACCCACTATAACCCCAACAGTCAAAAATCCTCCTTGTCTATATATACTCATTCATTTGTCTTAATTAGAAAGAGGATTAGCAAACTTGATTAAGGGAGTTTCTCACAAAATTTCAAAACCCTGTATTATCCAAATACCACTTCCAAACACTCACATACTCTTCATTATTAATTTCTCTAAAGCATTGTGAGTATCTTCTAAGGCTAGTGAGCTTAATCACACTTGCTAGAACTCCCATTTACATTATTGTTTGATTGATTTTCTATGAGAGTTTAACATTATGGTTCTTCCACCAATTTCATTTGATAAATTTAGTGTGAAAAAATCTTGAGGATTGTGGTTCTTGCATTGTTGTTGCAAGATACCTAAACCTAGATTTTGTATGCAAAAATCCTTCTCAAAAGCTAGTGCTTCAAACAACTCTAGTGTGCTTTGAATATTGGTATTTATTATTGAGTTTGTTTGCTTGAACTTGTTTAGCATATTTTGAAACTCTGATCTGATATTGTATTATTCATATAGTGTGTTTCAAATATTGCTTAGGTATACACTATAGATATAAACTGAAAATTTATACGTGATTGAGTGTTTAAGCACACATCAGAGTACTGAGCATATTTACATATCATTTGTGCTTGCATTATTGATTGAGCTATACTAGTACACATCTGCTTGTCTAGAAGCGAATTTCCGTGTACACACTTTATTCACATTGGTTGTATTCTAGGCGCGGGTCTGAAGAGGGAGACTAGCCCTGTGGAATAGTTCCGGATTGGCTTAGACCCGGTTAGGAAAGCTAGGTGCACCATCTTGTTAAGGCATGTCGGTTGAGGTCAGCCCCTTGAATTGACCTGGTTGTATTAGGTGCCGCTCCACCCATTTAAGTGAGCATTATAGTGGTAATTCTTGTGCTGGTGTGACCAAGGCGGGAACGTAGGCACAGTTGGCCGATCCTCGATAACATATCGTGCATGTTCTTTACATTTTCGCACTTTACCTTTATTGCACGTGTATGTTTATTTGTTGATTGTGTAAACTGGCCCTAGGTTGGATTGTTCTATTGACAAAACAAGTTAACCTAGGTGTTAAATTTTAAATACCCAATTCACCCCCCTCTTGGGGTTGCACCAAATCTAACAGGAAGATAAAAGGCAAAAGATTAATAAACCATCCAACAGTTCGAAGGAGAACCCATGCAGACCCCATTATACAAAAGAAACACCTCACTGTTCGAAAAGTTCCTTATAGACCATGGGCATGATACAGAGAGATGTGTCCATCTAAAAGACGAAATTGAAGCTCTAATACGACAAGGACACTTGTCAAAATTTTTAAAAGGAATGATCTTCAGGCCAAGGCATGTAATCAGCAAAAACCAAAAGCCGGTAAAAGATAAGAGCAAGTTATATAAGAGATTTCTATGATTTTCGAAGGAGCAACTAGTGGAGGAGCAAGGAAAAAGTATGTAAAGCAAGTTCTCCTAGCTGATAACCACGTGTAGAGTCAGAAAAAATTGTAGTAGGACGAGGTTTACCTTCACAAAAGAAGATATAGGAGGAAAAAAAACACATGACGATGCTCTGGTAGTGTCATTACTAATTGCCAATTATTGGGTAAAAAGGATATTGATAGACAATAGAAGTTCAACTGACAATTTTTTTATTGGTTGTACAAGAAATGAATATAGGGGTAGAACACTTGAAGCTTACTTCAACACCTTTAGTTTTACGTGTGTTGACATTTTGAGTTCGATTCCTGTTTCAATGCTTACAAAGCACATTTATCTCTGTTATGAAAATAATGCCTCTTCCAACAATGCACAGCGGAATAAACATTGTAAAGGATCAAACAATACTATATGCAACAATCTCAATGGTGAAATACAAAATTATTCCACAACCATAGCAATATAAAGAAAGTAAAGATAAGAGCAACGACACCAGGAATTACGTGGTTCGGCAAAGCCTACATCCACGGGAGCAATCGGCAAGAGATTTCACTATGAAAATCAAAATACACACTCAATAATCTTCCCTCCTTCTCTCACCCCTCTCTTACTTTCTTACATGTCAAAATATGCCCAAAATAACATATATAACAAGCTCTCCGAGGCTTCCCTCTCGGTATCTACTCCTCGACAAGCACAGGGCACTCTTCAATGAGTCCCTGCTACTACACCACACCAAGAAGCATCCATATGTTTTTCCTTCCCTTTGTTTATAAACCCCAAGTATAAGAGCCACACCATATAAAAACAATCCCCACCTTGGCGATTATATGCCCTGTAAGAGAACCCAAAAAACATATCTGACTGCTCCACCTTGAACTCGGAATGCTTGGTTAGGACCGTCTCCCTTCTAGCACTTGGAGTGTAATAACATAAGAAATGTCTACAGGACTTGTCAATGAACACAGGGGTTTCGTTGATGAGGGCTCTTCAGGATCTCGTCGACGAAGACCCATCTTGTCGACGAGAAGATACCGAGAGAGGGTTTAAAGAACACTGAAACTCGTCGATGAGGGTGCTGGTTCGTCGACAAACTTTCTACTGGACTCGTCAACGAGGTGACGCATCTTGTCGACAAATCCCACCCTATAAATAACTGAAACTCTGATTTTTAATCAAATCTTCAACATAGAAACCCCCCTCTCTCTCTCTCTCTCTCACGACCCCCTCCCCTTATCTCTTCTATCCTGGCCCCATTTCTCGCTGGATTGAAGATCTGAAGCCACCACGATGCTCTTGGTGAAGTTCTCTACAAGTCCGCCGGAGCAGATCGTAGGGAAAGTTGGTTTGAAATTCATCCCAAATTTGGGGTAAGGTGTTTTATTTAGAATCTGTTTTCCCTGTAGTTATAAGAAGCATTGTATACAAAAAAATATTGATATTTTGTCTTGGGGATATTATTTTCAAGATGTTGAGTTAAGAACCCTACGGGTATAGAGCCAAAATTTAGTAGGGGCTTTTTAGATTTAAGGTAAGGGAAATATGCTATGCTAGCAGTTTTAACATGTATACAGAATATTATGAATGCGTATTTACAAGCATGCAGATCAGATTATTTTTTCAGAGAATTATGAATATTATTTTCATAGAAGAATTACAGAAATTGAGCATGAGATTGTGTTTATTTAAATGTGTGGCATGAGTTTATTACAGTACAATATATAGATTTTACAGTATTACGGATATACAGATATTCAAATATTTCATATTATTAGCAATGAATGAGACTTATAGTATTTCCTAGAGAAAAACATGATTTCTAAACCATAACACTCAGACAGTTTATTCAGACAGATTATAGAGTGATAGCATCAAGATGCTATAGCAGATTATTCAAAGATTATAGATATTATATACAGAGTATACAAATATTATACACAGAGTATACAGATATTATGTACAGATGTTTTATACAGATATTACAGATAGTACAGACAGCAAACACAGATGTTACAGACAGATAATATATATATTTCAGTTAGATATCTCAGATAAATACAGTTTAGAATTATAGTGTTATAGTTGTTTTTGAAATGATGTTAAAAGCAGCAAGATAATTATATATTTATATATGTATACAGTATTACATGCTATCAGATCCCTGTGGAAATTACAGAGAGATATGTATACAGCAGAGCACGGTACCGTTGCTAGATTTAGACACGTGCAACCACATGACTTAGATAGTATGTGGATTCCGTCTAACCGTGCTAGGAGAGATTCGCAGTCTCCCCAGCATGCTGAGTTGAGGTAGCTAGTTAGATGATGACCGAGGTTTGAGACAGCCCAGAGTGATTGCAGTGGGCTAGGATCTTCATAGATCATTACAAATTGGCGGATGATAGAGATTGATTTACCTAGAGGGCCGACCAGAGTAAATCCAGCCTACGGGCCGCTCAACCCTATCATGAGGGGATATATCATGATATATAGATCCTAGGGTGTAGCAGAAGTTCCTGTGTACAGATATATCACACAGTAGCAGTTTATACTATTATATTAGCAGTACCTTCAAATAGAAAACTCAGATACACAGTTATATTTTAAAGATTACCTGATAGATATATATTCTGTATAGTTTATCAGTTTTATGAGATTACAGTATTATTACAGTATTTTAAATAATTAACTCAGTCGCCACACATTAGTAATAGCATATTTCCACTTACTAAGTGTTGTCTCATCCCAGTGACTTATTATTTTTCAGGAGATCCAACTAAGCGAGTAGATCAAGCTCGCGGATAGAGATTAGCTTGTGCTACCCATACAGGAAAGGGTAGGTATTTTGAGATATCAAATTTTTGGGATAGTTTCCAAATTGTAATGACGTCACTGGGTATTTTTGTATAGTAAGTATATTTCAGAACAGAGTAGTTATCTGGTATTGTATTTAGCAGTTCCCAATTTTATGTACCGTTGCTTAGTTGTGTATGATAGATAGAAATTCTTCAGTGCTCTCTTGAGCCTGAGTTATTTCCAGTTCTATTTTAGACAGATGATATTATGATATGCAGATAAAAAAATATATATAGTATGCTTAATAAGTAACAGGTCGTTACAGTTTGGTATCAGAGCCTAGGTTGTTAGGTTCTGTAGACTTTAGAATGTAGCGAATACAATACCGAAATATAGGAAAAGAATTTGAGGATTTTTTCAGTTGTCTGAATACAGGATTTTCATGGTAGTTTCTGTGTTTTTCCTAAGGTGACGACTTCATGAAAACCTTAGTAAACTATCGACGATTCATGTCTTTGGGCCATAGGATTGGATTTTGGGGGAGGAGTAAGGGAAATAGTTAACAATGAATTTGAGGTTTTAGCTGGATGGAGTAAAGTAGATATGTGTAGGATTTTAAAATGGTGTTTTGTGTATCTTAAGATGGATCCGAGTAGCAGTGGTACTGATGTTGGAGGTGATAGACCAAGACCCTCCAGTATGGGAGGTGGAGATACAGACGTTGTTCTACGCAGTGTCACCCAGCAGGTGATGACTGAGATGGTTAGGAGTGGAGAAGAGCGTAGCTGCACGATCAAGTAGTTTACACGAATGAGGCCTCCTTCTTTCGCTGGAGGACTTGACCCAATTGTGGTCAAGAATTGGGTTCAGGATGTCAAGGAGATTTTAGCAGTATTGGCATGTACAGATGAGTAGAAAGTGGCGTTTGCGACATTTAAACTGACAAGAGAGGCAAAGCACTGGTGGAGATCAGCGCGTATGATTGAGGAGTAGAGACCGAATCCAGTGCCAGTATCATGGAGTCGGTTTAAGGAATTATTCTTCGAGCGGTATTTCCCTGCTATCTTTCGGAGCGCAAAGGTAGCAGAGTTCCTACATTTGTCTCAGGGGTTGATGACAATGACACAATATGTTGCACAATTTCTTGAGTTATACCATTTTGCCCCACATTTAGCACCCGACGAAGAGAAAAAGGCTAGGAAGTTTGAAAAGGGATTGAAGCAGAGTTTATTTGAGCAAGTTATCAGCTTTCGAGCTCAGACGTTTGTAAAGGTGGTGGATAGAGCTACTGTGATTAAGAGTGGTATGCAGAGGAACGCTGCAGCTCAGGGTCAGAGGAAGAGGTCTGTGCCTCAGGATTTATAGGTGAGCTCTAGCTGAGTGCCATGGAGAGGAGATCGTTATGGAGGTGGTCAGGGACGGATGATAGGCCGTGGTGGTTTTCAGGGTGGTCAGGCTGCTCTTACCTGTCCTAGATGTGGCCGCATACATCCAAGTGAATGCAGGATGGGTGAGGACGACTGCCATCATTTTGGGAGACCTGGGCATAGATCTTGGTCATGTCAGAGATTTCCAACTCAGGCACCAGCTCCCAGACCATACCGGGGTGGTTGTCAAGCACCCCATGGAGGACAGCAGAGGAATATGGCACCGACGAAAGTGTATGCATTGACGTCGGGTGACACTGATGCAGCTAGAGACGTAGTTACAAGTACCCTCACTGCTTTCTCATTTATAGCTATTGTTTTATTTGATACAGGTGTCACCCACTCTTTTGTTTCAGTGGTATATGCTAAATTAACCTGGTACGAGGCACAATTGTTAGATATTGGGTTAGCTGTAGCTACGTCGACTGGGTCAGTGGTGAGATGTAGAAGGGTACTCAAGGGTTTTCCAGTAACTATTCTGGGAAAAATATTGCCAACTGATTTGGTAATATTAGATATGCAAGGATTTGATATAATTCTGGATATGGACTGGTTAATAGATAATCATGCTAGTATTGACTATCACTTGAAAGAAGTGATTTCCAGACCTCCAGGCGAGCCAGAGTACAGATTTCTTGGTTCGTAGGTACGTTCTTCTCCACAGCTTGCGTTAGCTGTTCTGGTGAGAAAATTGATCCAAGAAGGTTGCCAGGGATTTGTTGCTTACATCAAGGAATCGCCGAAAGAAGAACTGAAACAAGTCAATGTCCCTGTAGTTAGAGAATTCTTAGATGTATTCCCAAAAGAATTACCTGGTTTGCCACTAGACCGTGAAGTTGAGTTTATTGTGGATCTTCTACTAGAGTCAGCGCCAATATCTAAAGCCCCTTTCCGGATGGCCCCAATCAAGTTAAAAGAGCTAAAAGATCAGTTGCAAGAATTACTGGATAAGGGATTCATCAGGCCCAGCGTATCGCCCTGGGGAGCACCAATTTTATTTGTGAAAAAGAAAGATGGGACCATGAGAATGTGTATAGATTACAGGGAAATAAATAAATTGAAAATTAAGAATAAATATCCTCTTCCCAAGATCGACGATTTGTTTGATCAGCTCTAGGGGACCCAGGTTTATTCTAAAATTGACCTGCGGTCAGGTTATCATCAGGTGAGAGTGAGGGCAGAGGACGTCTCGAAAATGACATTTCGTACAAGATATGGGCATTACGAGTTCTTAGTAATGCCATTTGGGTTGAATAATGCACCAGTGGTATTCATGGATTTAATGAACCGAGTGTTCCATCAGTACCTATACTAGTTTGTGGTTGTATTTATTAATGATATACTGGTCTACTCGAGGAGTTTTGGGGAGCATGAGCATCATTTAAGCCTGGTATTGCAGACGTTGAGAGAGAGCAAGTTATATGCGAAGTTTAAGAAATGTGAATTCTAGCTGAAACAGGTGTATCTGTCGATCTGAGTAAGATAGAGGCAATAGTGAATTGGGTAAGGCCAGGAAATGTTCAAGAGGTTAGGAGTTTTCTGGGTTTAGCAGACTATTATCGGCACTTCGTGGATGGTTTCTCCAAGTTGTCAAGTCCGTTGACGTGACTTATAAGGAAAATGTAAGGTTTGAATGCACTGATGACTGTGAGCAAAGCTTTCAGGAGTTGAAGTAGAGGTTGGTGATTGCCCAAGTGTTGGCTATTCCATCAGAAGAGGATGGGTTTATGATATACAGTGATGCGTCCCTAAAGGGGCTTGGGTGCGTACTGATGCAACACGGCAGGGTCATTGCATATGCTTCTAGACAACTTAAAGAATATGAGAAGAACTACCCTGTGCATGATTTGGAGTTAGCTGCAGTGGTGTACGCCCTTAAAATCTGGAGGCATTATCTGTATGGTGGGAAATGCAAAATCTTTACAGATCACAAGATCTTGAAATACTTTTTCATGTAGAGAGAATTGAACATGAGGCAAAGAAGGTGGTTAGAACTTATCAAAAATTATGACTGTACTATTAGTTACAACCCAGGGAAAGCAAATGTGGTAGCAGATGCGTTGAGCAAGAAATCAGTTGAATCAGCATTAGCAGCCATAGAGCTTCAGCACCCGATTCTGATGGATTTGGAGAGACTCAGCATAGAGTTGGTAGAGGATAGTCCTCAAGCTTTTGTTGCCAGCCTAGTTATACAGCCTACCCTCTATGAGAAAATTAAAGCAGCTCAGGGTGATGATGCAGAGTTGGCAGAGGTTGTGGCTAGAGTACGGGATGGTTAGGGAGAGAAGTTCAGCATATCAGATGACGAAGCCCTGTATTTCTATACTAGACTATGTGTTCCTATAGATACTGAGATTAGGATAATTATATTGGATGAGGCTCACAGATCACTATACATAGTCCATCCCGGCAGCACTAAAATCTACAGGGATCTGCGAGAGTACTTCTGGTGGAGTGGAATGAAGAAAGAGATAGCTGAGTTTGTTTAGTAGTGCTTGACGTGTCAGCAGGTTAAGGCTGAGCATCAGAAACCAGCAGGGTAGTTGCAGCCGTTGTTTATTCGAGAGTGGAAGTGGGACCACGTTTCCATGGATTTTGTTACGAGGTTACCACCAGTGCGGTAGGGATTGAATGCAATTTGGGTAGTTATTGATTGTTTGACGAAGACTGCCCATTTTATCCCTATTAAAGTCGGCTATTACATGGACAGACTGGCAGAGATATATGTTCAGGAGATAGTTCGCGTCCATGGTGTACCAGTATCCATAGTCTCAGACCGAGATCCTCGATTTACTTCACGATTTTGGAAAAGCTTTCAGGAGGCTATGGGTACACAATTAGCATTTAGTACAACTTTCCATCCCCAGACAGATGGTCAGACTGAGAGGACAATTCAGACCTTAGAAGATATGCTTCGTGCATGCGTGCTATATTTTGGGGGTAATTGGATTTAGTTTCTACCACTAGTTGAATTTGCCTACAATAACAGCTGCCGGTCTAGTATCGACACGGCTCCATACGAGGCATTGTATGGTAGGAGATGTCGTTCTCCTCTTTTCTGGGATGAGGTAGGGGAGAGGCAAATTTTGGGTCCAGAGATAATATAGTAGGCTTGTTCCGACTAATTAAAGCAAGAATCGGTACCGCACAGAGTCGGCAGAAAAGTTATGCAAACACTCGCCGTTGGGAGTTAGAGTTTGAAGTGGGAGATTAGGTATTCTTGAAAGTAGCTCCTATGAGAGGGATTATGAGATTTAGAAAGAATGGCAAGTTGAGCCCTAGGTATATTAGCCCTTTTGAGATACTAGAGAGAATAGGATCAATTGCCTATAGGCTAGCTTTGCTGCCAGTTTTATCTAGAATACACGACGTGTTTCATGTTGCGATGTCAATGAAATACATCCCAGACCCATCCCACATCATTAGCTATGCAGAGATAGAGCTTAAGGATTCATTAGCTTATGAAGAAGCATCAGTACAAATATTAGACAGAAAGGCACAAGAATTACGCACAAAAGAAATTCAGTTAGTGAAAGTTTTGCGGAAGAATCACGCTATAGAGGAAGTTTCTTGGGAACTCGAGGAGCAAATTAGACAGAGATACCCGCAGTTGTTCCAAGAGGTATAGAGGTAATTAGGCAAAGTATAATAGTTAGATAAGTTTCTTTTG
Source organism: Malania oleifera (assembly GCF_029873635.1). Classification (NCBI taxonomy): domain Eukaryota; kingdom Viridiplantae; phylum Streptophyta; class Magnoliopsida; order Santalales; family Ximeniaceae; genus Malania; species Malania oleifera. The sequence goes on along the minus strand of NC_080423.1, from coordinate 81,608,329 downwards.
CAGGTACATGTATGGATTTAGTTAGTAGATAGTTTTAGTTTTATATATATAATCTCCCAGAACATAATATGTAACCACGGTATTCCTCCGCCATAAGTGAGGGTAAATAATAAAATAAGTAGACCATTTTCTTTCATGGGATGATAGAAGGTAATACAGATAATAAATTTCGAGGACGAAATTTTATAAGGAAGGGAGAATGTAATAACCCAAGAAATTTCTACAGGACTTGTCGACGAACACAGGGGTTTCGTCGACGAGGGCTCTTCAGGATCTCGTCGGCGAAGACCCATCTCGTCGACGAGAAGATACCGAGAGAAGATTTAAAGCAGACTAAAACTTGTCGACGAGGGTGCAGGTTCGTCGATGAACTTTCTATAGGACTCTTCAACGAGGTGACATGTCTCGTCGACACATCCCGCCTTATAAATAGCTGAAACTCGAATTTTTAATCAAATCTTCAGTGCAAAAACCCTCTCTCTCTCTCTCTCTCTCTCTCTCTCTCTCTCTCTCTCTCTCTCTCTCTCACGAACCCCTCCCCTTCTCTCTTTGATCTTAGCCCCATTTCTTGCCAAATTGAAGATCTGAAGCCACTACGACGCTCCTGGTGAAGTTCTCTGCAAGTCTGCTGGAGCAAATTGTGGGAAAAGTTGGTTTGAAATTCATCCCAAATTCGGGGTAAGCTGTTTTATTTAAAATCTACTTTCCCTGCAGTTATAAGAAGTGTTGTATACAGAAAAATATTGATATTTTGTTCTGGGGGATATTGTTTTCAGGATGTTGAGTTAGGAACCCTACGGGTATAGAGCCAAAATTTAGTAGGGGCTTTTCAGATTTAAGGTAAGGGAAATATGCTATGCTAGCAGTTTTAACATGTATACAGAATATTATGAATGTGTATTTACAAGCATGCAAATCAGATTATTTTTTCAGAGAATTATGAATATTATTTTTATAGAAGAATTACAGAAATTGAGCATGAGATTATGTTTATTCAAATGTGTGGCATGAGTTTATTACAATACAATATATAGATTTTACAGTATTACAAATATACAGATATTCAGATATTTCATATTATTAGCAATGAATGAGACTTATAGTATTTCCTAAAGAAAAACATGATTTCTAAACCATAACACTCAGACAGTTTATTCAGACAGATTACACAGTGATAGCATCAAGATGATACAACAGATTATTCAGAGATTATAGATATTATATACAGAGTATACAGATATTATATATAGATGTTTTATATAGACATTACAGATAGTGCAGAAAAAAAAATACAGATGTTACAGACAGATAATATATATATTTCAGTCAGATATCTAAGATAATACAGTTTAGAATTATAGTGTTATGGTTGTTTTTGAAATGATGTTAAAAGCAGCAAGATGATTATATATTTATATGTGTATACAGTATTACACGATATCAGATCCCTGTGGAAATTACAGATAGATATGTATACAACAGAGCATGGTACCGTTGCTAGATTCAAACACGTGCAACCACATGACTCAAATAGTATGTGGATTCCGTCTAACCGTGCTAGGAGAGATTTGCAGTCTCCCCAACATGTTGTGTTAAGGTAGCTGGTTAGACGATGACAGAGGTTTGAGACAGCCTGGAGTAATTGCAGTGGGCTAGGATCTTCATAGATCATTACAGATTGGCGGATGATAGAGATTGACTTACCTAGAGGGCCGACCAGAGTAAATCCAGCCTACGGGCCGCACAACCCCATCATGAGGGGATATATCATGATATATAGATCCCAAGGTATAACAGAAGTTCCTATGTACATATATATCACATAGCAGTAGCTTATACTATTATATTAGCAGTACCTTCATATAGCAAACTCGGATACACAGTTATATTTTAAAGATTACCTGATAGATATATATTCTGTACAATTTATCAATTTTATCATATTACAGTATTATTAGAGTATTTAAAATGATTAACTCAGTAGCCACACACTAGTAATAGCATATTTCCACTAACTAAGCGTTGTCTCATCCCAGTGACTTATTATTTTTTAGGAGATCCAACTAAGCGAGCAGATCAGGCTCGCGGATAGAGATTAGCTTGTGCTACCCATACAGGAAAGGGTAACTATTTTGAGATATCAGAGTTTTGGTATAGTTTCCAAATTTTAGTGACATCACTAGGTATTTTTGTATAGTAAGTATATTTCAGAACAGAGTAGTTATCTGGTATTGTATTTAGCAGTTCCCAGTTTTATGTACCGCTGCTTAGTTGTGTATGACAGACAGAGTTTCTTCAGTGCTCTCTTGAGCCCGAGTTATTTCCAATTCTATTTCAGCCAAATGATATTATGATATGCAGATATAAAAAAATATAATATTCTTAATAAGTAGCAGGTCGTTACATGGAGACATGCACCAAGTCCAAGCAACACCGCTTGAACTTGCCGATGGCAGTTTAAATTTCTACCATACACAAAAACTGCTGCAAGCCTTATATCACTGAAATCCCCTGTATAGTCTTCAACAAAACTAACAATTGACAGTTCACTCTGTTGCCTACTAAAACACCCCATTGCACAATCATGGGAACCTTTGACATATCTCGGACATCACAGCCTGTCCTTGGGTATCGTACGGTAGACCTTCCATATTGATTCTCCATAGAACCCCCTTGAGACAACAAATAAAGTCTCCCTGCGGTTCCATCCATAAAGCCACCATGAGATAACATCAATCTCCCTATAGCCCTATCCACAAAACCACCCTAAGATAATACCAATCACCCTACAGTTTTGTCCACGCAAATTAGAAAACTAAAACCCATCTTGGTCGTACCCAACACATTCATGTCAAAACTTTCAATAGAGTCTACAATTGATTAGTCTCAGTCAAAGCCTTTCCAGCCAATAACATGTAATTCAAAAACAACATATACATCACTCTACGACATCCTATCACCCTCTTTCAAACTGGAAGTCTCACCAACTCACATACTTGAGTAGTGGTCTGATAGTGCATATGAGCCCACTGTGATTTTGTTGGTCTCCTAAGCTAAAACTCCCTGCAATATGAACTATGTCATCTCTACCCTAAGTCTTTTGCTCCACTTGCATCACATGTCCATTCATACCGTGATACTGTTGACTCAAGATAGAACTCCCTACATTTCTGCCTTGAGTCCCTAACTCCACCTGAATAACATGATTGTTGTTACTGCAGTTTTTAGGCATTTGTTTCTCTTCCTTTACTTGAGTATGCTGCCCCATGACTTTATCACCAAAAGTCATGTTTTTTATCACCCTTTTGTTTGCCATAGGATCACCCAGCTTGCACCTACCTTTCTTATACCCTAGAAAAGTGTATTGTCCGAACATCACACCAAGCCTAGATCCTCCATCACTAGAATAGTGCACCAGTGGACATCCACTCACAACCAAGTAGTCTACTGCAAACCTGCCCACAATTCACTTGCAACTTTCCCATCTAGTGATACCTTTGGTTATCGATCACACGAGAAACACGTCATACTCACTAACTTCACCAAGAAGTACCCTGCAAGCCCTACATATAACCTGCCCTACTCATAAAACTCCTTGAGTAAAACTAGCATATTCAACCCCAATGTTTGACTTGAGAATCTCTCTCCCTATCTGGTTCTCCACCTCAGCCACTGCATGAAGTACACCAAGACCCTTCGTGATAAACACACGAAATATATATATATATATGTCTATCCCCTAATGGTATCATCATCGGTTCCCAAACATCTAAAAACATATAGTCACCCATATGCTTTAACTGCATATGCCATAGATACCTGACTTAGATTCAATAGTTGAACCTCCACCTACAATCGTAACACCCTACAATGCATAAATATTTCCCACTACTTTTTCACTTTTCATCACTATCTAGTTACCTTCACACACTTTTATTTCTTCATATTCAGACTCGTAATAATATCCATTACAGTCTAAAGTTCCCAATGAAATACCATTCTTCCTTAGACCCGATTCATGCTTTACATCACATATGATTCTTACAACATCACCATACATTCCGGTTTTGAAATTTCCAATAACAAACATTTTGCATGAAATATCATTTTCAATCAAATACAACCAGTATAAATTGACCTATAGATGTAAAATATTTTCTAGGATAAAACCCTTCGGTATCTAAGATCCAAGAATCGCCAGTGAGGCACTCTGAACCCGATGAAACACGTAGCATATCTCTATTACTACATTATCAGTCTCCCTCCACTACATTTGCAGATTTTGACGAACCCTTAGACATATATTGGCATTCTTATTTTCACCATCCATGACGTGATACAACACGTCCTTAGCTAAACAAAAACGAATGATTGCTCCCAATTCATTCCAAATCATTGCATCCATGTTATCCGATTGAAATTATGTATAAACCTTTCACCATGCTTTTCAGTATCACGAGATCCTTTAATTGAGAGGCCATACAACACGCTTTGATACCAATTGTTGTGAAAATAACACCTCTTCCAACAATGCACAATGGAATAAATATTATAAAGGATCAAACAATACTATATGCAACAATCCCAACGGTGAAATACAAAATTATTCCACAACCATAGCAATATAAAGAAAGTAAAGATAAGAGCAACGACACCAGGAATTACGTGATTCGGTAAAGCCTACATCCACGGGAGCAATCGGTAAGAAATTTCACTATGAAAATCAAAGATATACACTCAATGATCTTATCTGCTTCTCTCACCTCTCTCTTACTTTCTTACAAGTCAAAATATGCCCAGAAGAACATATATAACAAGCCCTCGAAGGCTTCCTTCTGAATCCTCAACCGTCACACCGTTTACATTCAAAAGTCAAATATTTTCTCACAGTCCGGAAGCATTCGTCGACGAGTACAAAGGATTCGTCAACAAGCCAAAGAAGCCCACTCATTGACTAGTCTATTTTCTCATCGACGAGTTTTCAACTTTGAGAATTTTTTGCTCTCAGTATCTACTCGTCGATGAGCACAGCACACTCATCAACAAGTTCATGCTACTACACCGCACCAAGAAGAATCCATATGTTTTTCCTTCCCTTTGTTTATAAACCCCAAGTATAAGAGTCACACCGTAAATAACAATCTCATGTGTTCATTTAGTCTTTAAACGGGTCTATATCTTAACATGCACATGTGGTGAAGGGAAAATGGAATCCAAAAGGAACTTAAAGTCTATACACATGGCGTATTCCCTGAAGACGTGAAGAGCAAAAAGAAGAAGAAGAAGAAGACAGATATTTCATATTTGTAATGCATTCAATTTTTATATTTAGTTTGTAATAATGCATATCCTACATGATATGATGCTAAGCTGACCATAGACTGACCTTAGAGCACCCAATATAGGCAAGAAAAAAATTTTCCATAAAAACTAAAAATCATACAAAGATGTTTAAATCAGATAGGGTCAAAAATAGGGGTAACGTTACATTTTGAACTAGGCCCAGTCAACCGACCCCTTCATGTTTAAATTGTCTCAGTCAATCGACCATGCCCTAAGGGAAAAATTGAAATTTTGGTCAAGCTCGGCCGACCGGCCCCAAAATGAACTAAAATGCTCAGCCAACCGACCATCTGCTTTTTCTTGTTAGGAAGCCTAGGCTGATCGGCCACCTTAGAACAAAACAACATCGGCCGACCATTACTGTTCACTTGGCCAATCGATAATTGAGGCCAGTTGACCAAACTAACAAAGGTTGGAGAAACTCCTTTGGCCAACCAATCGACGCCTTCCACAGTCAACCGAACTTGTTTTAAAATTTAAATTCCATGTGCAAGGTCAGTCGACCGATGCTAGCACCGGTCGACTGAACCTCTCAGGTTCGAGTTATTTTCCAGGCTAATCATGTTTAATTTTTTAATTAAATAATTTATAAAATACCGAGCATGTTCCTTAATGGTCAAAATTTTGAGAAGTCTATATATACCCCCTACATAAGCTTAATTAACAACTTTGATTAGCCAATTTTTCTCTTAAATACTTTGGGCTAATTTTTAATCAAAGTTCCCCCAAACTCCTTTTTATTACAAAAATCTTTTGTTGGGGCAAAAGTTTTTGCACACTCTCCTACTCTCTTTCACTTATTCTTTTGATAATCTTTTTGGAAAGAGAGCATTTATTTTCTTTAGGCTTTTTACTCTCATTTATTTCTACATTTTAAAAATCATTTTTGAGAGTAAGCCTTGATTATTTCCTATACTATTTCTTTGATAAATATTTATTGGGAAATCTCTTTGTAGCCTTTGAATCTTTGCACATCTATTGCAAGATTCAAAAGCTCATATTATATTTATTGCAAAAAAAATTTTGAGCAAAAATCCTAACTTCTCCAAACATCTTTATTGCAAATCTTTGTTGGAGAAAATATTTGTTACATTTAGATCTTTGAAGCTCTTATTGCATATTTCACTCAACATCAAAGATCATCCATATTCATTTTTGTAAAAATATTCTTAAGAGCGAAAACCCTAGGTTCTCCTATTATTCTTTGAAAATATTTTTGGAGATATACTCATTAGGGTTAAATCTTTGAAGTATTTTATTATATACATCTTATTCAAAGATTGCAAAATCATTTTGAGAAAAACACCCTTACTCTCTTAAGCATAAATCATATCATTTGAGAGTACATTGTTAGTGTTTTATTGTGTTCATCTCTGCTTGTATTAAAAGCATTAATTTGTAAGAAAATGTTTTACTTGTACTGGTTTGGCTTAGCCCAGTAAATTGAACTGGGGAGTCTCTACCCCATAAAGAGATTAGTTTGGCTCAACCTAGATAATTGAGCTAGGTGGTGCACCTTCCTGTCAAAGGGTGTACGGCTTAGTTCCGCCCAAAAAGTGAATTGAGGTGTCTCCGCCTCGTAAGGAGAAACTAGTTATGGCTCAACCCTATAACTGAGTTGCGGAGACTCCGCCCCACAACCAGTACTAGCTATGGCTCAGCCCTGTAATTTGAGCTGGGGAGTCTCTGCCCCGTAAGGAGAATGTAAATGGCCTCTACTCTGCATGGTTAAGTGAGCAAGTTAGTGGAATCCTTAAGGGGTATGCCCAAGGGTGCAACTTAGGCATTATTGGCCGTACCTCAATAACAAATATGTGTGTGTCTCTCTCTCTCTATCCCATTTAAATTCGCACACTTTAAATTTCCACACATGTATGCTTGTTCATTTATCGTTGTCATTATTTTTTCATACATGCCTTGTCACGACCTGCTTATTTTTCTCATTTTTTATATATATATAATAATATCATCATCATACATTCCAGCTCAGCAGATCACAATCCACCTGGACCCGTGGGTACCAGGGATACATCAGAACACAAAACGGAAGTCTACGCAACAGAAAACATACAATCATATTTACATCTCAATACCAGATATCACAATATACCAGAATTACTACAATCACTGTATCACAGTACATACATCCCAAAAATCTTATCTAGGGACATTTCCCCCAAAATCTAATTGTTCCTACAAAAACTTACCCTTAAAAAAAAAAAGCAATTAACCTGTACTAGATCAGTAGGGCTTTTCCCGCTCTTTTATCTGGGGCTCCTGAAAAGTTAATAAGATTTAGGGGTGAGACACCTCCCAGTAAGGAAAATAAACTAGTACTAGTGTGTGGCAACATGAGTATTCTGTGTTCAACATATATCATACATAACATGTTCAGTACTGTTTATCAAATCTAGGAAAACATACATATACCATCAAAACATGACAGAACATACTGCATTTTTTATAATCATATTTTAATAAGATTTAGGAGTGAGACACCTCTCAGTAAGGGAAATAAACTAATACTAGTGTGTGGCAACATGAGTATTGTGTGTTCAACATATATCATACATAACATGTTTAGTATTGTTTATCAAATCTAGGAAAACATACATATACCATCAAAACATGGCAGAACATACTGTATTTTTCATAATCATATTTCATCACATATAATAATAATAACATAAAACATTTCTGGTAGGTTAGCTGGCTGTTGTCATGTATTACCCCCACATGACTGGGTTGTTTGGTCCGAAGGCGGGACCTGACAATGGTTGGCTTACCACTGCCAAGTCAAACAGTAGTCTGTAGGTCCGATGGGTCTGTCAGACCTGGTCCGTACACCAGGGGCGATCAGCACACTTCTTATAAACCACATCGACCATCCAATCTCACACCACTCTGTACAATGGCGTTAACACAAATATCATGATCAAGAAGACCATGGACACATAGCAACGGTATTGTGCAAGTGTTAGCCTAAACCAAGCCAACCAGTATACATATACTAAAATCGTGATACATGGATATCTCATATCATTTATTTTCATATTAATCATATCATTTTGCAAATATATGTATCATAAAAATCATCGGCCCGTACGCCGGTATTACACATTTACATAGCACAGCCCATACGCTAGCAAATCTCATCATAGCACGGTCCGTACGCCAGCAAATCATACAAAAACTCGGCCCATATGCCGGTTTTCCATCACAACAATCCATATCATTCACATTCCAAAAAACAGTATTCCATTACATTTATAGTCATGCCACACTGAACATATTTTCCACGTATTTAACATATCATCATTTAAATAGTATTTTTCAAATATAAATCATGTATATATAAATATATCTATTTTTCCTGAAACTAGATGCTAGATATATATTTACATGCATTTTCTAAAACAAAACTAACTTAGTTTATCCCCTTACCTGATTCCTGCAAAAAGTCCACTAACACCCCAGCCTACGCCCCAGGCGTTCAAAAACTCCTGAAATCCTGAAATTTAAATTTCACCATATTATCCGTCATAATTCCTAGAACAACTTTCCCTAAAATTTCCTTAAGTTTTGAATACCCTAAATAGCCTAATAAAATCCTAAATTATCAAACTTACCCCCAATTTAGGATTAGTACCCCGGAGCTCCAATTCGAAAACTCGCCCTGGTTAGATTGTAGAGAATCTCCCCACGAGTCTCCTGGCAATTTTCGTTTGTTAAAGGGGCTTATAATTTAAGAAAAATTGAGATAAATTTGAAATTTAGCCTTACCCCAGGAGATATGCCTACGTCGCTCTTACGACAAATCCGCTCCAGCAAAAATGTTGGTGGCAGCGAGCAGAGCTCAATGGTATTTTCAAATTTTTGATCAGCCAAATATCGGAGACGTTGTGGAGGAGAGTGGGAGAGAGAAGACGAACGTTGCGAGAGACTGAGAGAGAGCTGAGCACACTGACGCAGGAATCCAATTCCAATTAGATTGACCGAAATTAAAGCAAAGCTTCCTGGAGAAGCTTGTACAATTATATATATTAATATTATAATAACTTACTAATTGAAGCAAAGCTTCCTAGAGAAGCTTGTACAACTTTACATATATATATATATATACCTTTAACTTATATATATTACATATATATCATAATAACTTACTTATATATATATATATATATATATGTATATATATATATATATATTTCCTTATCATACTATTCATTTTATTTGTTAATTTAATTAATTTATTTTATTTTTTATTCTTTTTAAATTTTATTTTTCCCGGTTACTACATGCCTTTAATTTGAATGAGATATGCTTTATGTGTATGTTTACATTCAGCGGTTAATCATTTCGCGTACACACTTTTAATCCTAAATGGGATATGATAAGATATTTGTATGCAAATATTTATATTGTAGAGATTGCCCTATTTGTTTTAAATATTTGTATACTTAATTAATTGGAGGAATTGAGATTACTTAGAAAGACCCTAGGTTTTGAAATATTGTTTGTGATTTGAATTTAACCTAGGAAGTTTTTAAATACCTAATTCACCCCCCTTGCCTCTTGGGATCACACCAATTCCGTCAATTAGTATCAGAGTCTGGTTGTAATAAGCTTAACCATTTTTGCATTAATATTGCAATGGCTCATATTTAGTGTATCCAATCCTCCACTGCTTTTATTGTGAAAATTTTACTATTTGGAAATTGAAAATGTTTTTTCAAAATCAATTGATTGGAATTTTTGGAAAGTGTTTTGAAAAGGAAATCATATCCCATAAAATGCAAAGTTTCTCAATCATGAAAACAATTTGAATGAGCATGACATGAACGTAACGCATATCATTTGAGTGTCATGCATATTTTTGTATTGTGCCTTATGCTACTAATTCTTTTAAAGAGATTTATATCTTATACTACATGAGAAATATGGAGAAATCAAGAGAGAGGAAGACGCTACTTTGTGCTTAAACGATTAAAAAGGAGTAAAATGAAAAGGTTTATCTATCATCCTACTTTATTTGAATGTTTAATGTTGTGATTCATATGATGGGTATCTTGTGTTAAATCTTTTATGATTCATGATGTATTTTGTAATGCTAGTATGTCATCTTATGAAAAATATTTCAATTGGCTATAGCTTGCTCAGATAAAATCCCCTCCATATGGACAAATGAGTATTTATTTGTTGAAAAAATTTTAATGCTACATATATGCATAAATTTAAATATTTTAAATATAGCATACTTTTGTCCATCATACTAAATTGAGCTTTAAGGAATTAATCTACCATGGAACTTAAATGTTTAAATATTTTCAAATGCATCTGTGGCTCATCCCTTGTTAGATATTTATAGATTAGAGCTAAGCATAAAATGATGAAAATTGAGAGCATAAGATAATGATGCTTAGGCTATTTAATTGAGGGGGGGGGGGTTCTTTAAAATTCCTCCAATGAACATTTTTAATTTGTGCTTATACTTTTTGGATGATCTATATGAGCTGAATGCTAATATCCATCTTTACTAAATGATTATGTTATGGATGGATAAATTATGACATAAATTGCTATTTGAGCTATACTAAAACTGCATGCCTATTTGAACTGAACGCTTACTGTCCATCCTTCGCTCAAAATCTAATCAAATTTGATGGATGACTTATGTTTTGGCATGATTTTCTTGAGCTAGATGCAAGTATCCATCTCTGCTTAAAACATATCATGTGATAAATGGATAATTTTTTTTTAATGTAAACTATTTTGAGCTGAATGCTACTATCCATTTTTGCTTGATGCTTATATTGTCTAATGGATAATTAATTTTAATTAAATGTTGTTGACTACTGGATTGCATGTTGGTAGTGGATTTAGGTTGTTGCATACTTAAATTGTATTACTTGCTCAAAACAACCAAGTTTTAGGTACATGGTAAAATGGGAAAATGTTCAATTTACAAATGGCATGCTGCCAAAATTTTGTTAGAATTTTCTCAAAAATAAAACCATGTGCTAAGATGATAATGATAAAATAAATGCTGAAATATATTTTTGAAATGATGAGTGAAAATTAATTGAATATTAAACTTCATCCTTACATAATCATTGAACATATAGGAGAGCTGAGCTCCATCTTTAGATAAAGAGCATAAAGGACTCATTTGCATCTTGTATAGCTTTTCAAATACTGAGGCTCTTCTAAAAAACCTTGAACATCATATCCATCTCTTAAAGTTCTATATTTAGATATGGATTGTTCTGGGTCATGTGCAATACAGTATGCCTTAATATTCACATTTCTGATGCATTTGTGGCCTATAGGAACAACTATAATAATCATGTGGTACATATAGTTGATAAATATTCAGTATAGTTGGTTTAAGGAATTCAATAATGATTGTTTATACTGATTAGCACTCTTAATGAAATTAATCCTTAACTAGTACAAGCAGCTAATGTCTCTTTCCTAGGATGTTGAATAATTGAATAAGCTAGTACATGTAAAACACTAAATGCTATATAAATTGAAAACATGTACACATTGTATTGTCTTAGGAAGGACTAGTTCGTGGACACCATTTGGTCCAACTCCTTAGGATATGTACTTTCACTCAGGACTTAAATAGTAAAGCATCATCCTTGTAATCAAACGTCACATGTTTTGATGATGGTCCATAAACTAGAACAATTGCATGACTTAGGGGAAGTTTTTGTATTGCACACACTCATTATGTTTTGAGTTGTGTCATCCTTATTGAACCCTTATTGCATAGCTGTTGAATATAACCTTGATTGGCTATTGTGTATTAAAATGAAATGCAATATGTAATGCATATGTGCTAAATGTCGAGTATTTGCTGCATTCTGAAATCCTTTATGTTGACTCTATGAGTCCAATCCCGTTTTGATAATGACAAATCACTTAATATTTGACCTGTGCAATTGAGTTTGTGAAAAGGATCATGATTTAGAATGCACGAACGGTAAACTTGATATGGAACCCATGAGGAACCTAAAGTACATATTACTTAGCTCAATCCATGGAACTAGTAGAATAAAAGGATGAAGAAGCAAGCTTCAAGTTCAAGATCTTCAATAGGAATGGGTATTTAGAATTTAATGTATTTACATGATATAATTCGAAAATCAAAAATTCACTAGACTGACTTAGGACTCATGCATTTCATGAAAAATTCATTTACATTAATTCTAGGTTGAAAGAATTTTTAGAGGCAAATTTTAGAGGCCTCGTCGACGAACCCTATGGCCTCGTCAACGAACTCATAGTCCTATGGATTTTGGATTACACTATGACACGGTTCCTATAAAATGTGACAATACGAGTGCAATAAACATCTTAAATAATCTTATATCACATTCACAAACTAAACACAAAGAAATTAGACATCATTTTCTTCATGACCATTTGCAAAAAGGAGATGTGTCATTTGAGTTTGTATGCACAGATGAACAATGGGCAGACATATTCACGAAACCACTTCCGGAGGATAGGTTTATCCAAATTAGACATGAATTAGGACTGATACATAGTCGAGAAGTTGCCTAGAGTTATATTAGACTACATAATTAAAGGGAAGCAACTTAAATTAGAATTCACATTTCACATTTGGTATAAATTTTCACATTTGGAAAATTTTGTTTACATTTGGTGTTCAACCTAAAGAATAGTTATTGCATGTTAAATTTTTATGGATACATGACACATGTTGATGCTCACATAAACTTTTGAACTTTAATGGACTGATTTGCTTATCCATGTCTATGTGAATTGAAATACTGTGTATGTTCACATTGACATTTGATTCAACAACACAGATAAACCTTTTAAAAGGGAAGAAGAAAATTAAGTAACATAAGGAAAGCATATTTCGCAACACAATTTTGAAACATAGAGGTTGAAATGTATTTTTCTTGCAAAATGTTTTTTTTTTTAACCTCTTTGTTGATGTCAAAAAGGGGAGAAGTTAGTAAGTAAAAATAATTTTTTTTTTCTCTTTTGAAATAAAGGGAAGAACAAAATAAAGGGGGAGAAATATATGGAGAAGTTGTACTAGAAAAAATATTGCATATTCTACAATGTGTATGAACTTCATTGAGTGTAAATTATATTGTTATATTACTAAATTCAAAATTATGCATTATCTTAGGGGGAACCTTATTAGGTGTAACCCATTTTTGCTCGTGTGTTTGTCATCATCAAAAAGTGGGAGACTATTGACTCTATGAGTCCAATCCTATTTTGATAATGACAAATCACTTGGTATTTGACCTATGCAATTGAGTTTGTGAATGGGATCATGATTTAAAATGCACAATCGGTAAACTTGATATGGAAGCCACGAGAAACCTAATATATATCACTTGGCTCAATCCATGGAACTAGAGGAATAAAAGGATGAAGAAGCAAGCTTCAAGTTCAAGATCTACAATGGGAATGGGTATTTAGAATTGAATGTATTTACATATGTCATATGATATAATTCGAAGCTCAAAAATTCACTAGATTGACCTTAGGACTCATGCATTTCATGAAAAATGCATTTACAATAGTTCTAGGTTGAAAGAATTTTTAGAGGCAAATTTTAAAGGCCTCATCGACGAACCCCATGGCCTCGTTGACAAACACATGAAGGCCACTTGACGATGAGCAGTGTTGTCTCATCGACGAAAATACACCGAGAGCCCAAAAAGTTCAGACAGTGCTCTCGTCAACGAACTCATAGTCTTGTCGATGAATGAGTGTTGTACACTCGTTGACGAACGTACCCATTCATCGATGATGGTCATGGTGCAGAACGACGTTCCAACATGGACACAGACGTAAATATGATATTTTAAATGATCTAATAGCCAGAATTTGTTTAGATGGCGAGATTGCTTATAAACACTAACCTTAAACCCTAGAAGCATACTTCTTGCCTATCTCTTGATAGCTTTGAACATATTGCATCGATCTTTGGCATGCTTTTGAGTGTTTTGAATCTTGGCTAAGAACTTTTTCTTGCACTCCAAAGAATTCATATTTGTTTGGGCATTCACATCTTCAAGATCCAAGTGAATACACGCGCAGCTTCTGCTAAATCTGGTTTGATCTTGAGGTTTGGAAAATTATTTTATTGAAGTTTTTAATCTTTTATTAAACGATTGTCTTCTCCATTGTTTTTGCATCTAAAAATCTTATTGGGAGCAAGAAACCTATTTTTCCTAAGTTATTTGTTTGAAAAATCTTTTGGGAATAGTATTCTAAAGCTTGAATCCTTGTGATACTTAAAGTTATATTTTTTATTCAAAAGGATTTACATTATTTGGCAAAAGGTACTTGAAAAATATTGGTTAAATCTTTACAATATTCAAAGTCTTATTTTTATTCAAAGATTTTATTTTATAAATTTTTTGATAGCAAGAAATTAGATCTACGTGTTATACAAGAATATTTTTACAAGGGATCTTATTTTAAATTCTTGCATAAAGTACTCTAAAATCAAACCCTAAGTTCTCCAAAGCATTTATTTATAAAAATTATTTTTTGGGAGATATTGATTAAAGGGTAGATTTGTGAAGCATTTCATTCTTCATTTAAAGATCATATCTTTACATACATATTAAGCTTCAAGTTTTTATCATATGATTATGTACTAGGATTTATCTTGTACTCACTAGCTTGGTTAGAAGCAATTTGAGTTGTTACAAAAATTGTATTCATTATTTTGTATTCACGGTTCAGGCTATGGACCGGGGTTGAGGAGGAAGCTACGCCTCTTATAAGCAATGGATTGTAAGGAAAGCTCTGTCCCAGTTAAAGGAACGAATTTTTAGTGGAATCCTTGAGTGGGTTGCTCAAGGCAAGGACATAGGCTGGGGTAGACCGAACCTTGTAAAAATCATGTTTGCATCTCTCTTACCTTGACCTCTATTTAATTTCCACACAATCTTAATTGTGTGAATATTGTGAATATTTTAAATATATAGTAGGTTATTAAAGTAATTGGGTAAATTAGGTCGATTGATAAAATTACTCATTGGGTTGATTAATTGAAAAACATTGAGGTAGTAGTGTTGCTTGCAAGTTTGTAATTGATTGTTTTCAAAAATTAGAACTTGAAAGACTCAATTTTTAAAATACTCAATTCACACCCTCCCCCCTCTTGGGATAACACCGAAATTCACACTTTGCATTTATTAAAGTATATACTTAACATGTGTTTTTAAATATATATAGCCAATTATATTGTTTTGTGAGAATAAATGCCAAAAAGGGGGAGAGTTTTCTAAGCAAATTGAAAAGTGTTTAAAAAATGGGGAATTTCTCTTTTAGCTAAATCTATTAATGCTCAAATATTTTATAGCTTAACCCTTTATGTTGATGCCAAAAGGGGGAGAAATTTATGAGCAAAATGCTAAACTTTTTATGTGAGGGACAAATATAGGGGCAAATCATATAGGGGTAAATATCTGAGCTTAAATAAGTTTTAGTGCAAAAACTAAATGCATGATTATTTGTAATGTCTTCTTTCTTGATATGTTTGTGCTATATTGTCTATATTTTTTAAGTTATGCATATTGTTAGGGGGGAGCCTTTTCAGGCTTAACTCATTTTACGCTTATGTGTTCGTCATCATCAAAAAGGGGGAGATTGTTGACTTTTTAAAAATGATTCCTATTTTGATACTAACAAAGATCATTTATCTCATGTGTGCATTTTGTGTTTGAACAAGTCTATATCTTAATATGCACATGTGGTGAAGGGAAAATGGAAGCCAGAAGGAACTTAAAGTGTATACATGTGGTGTATTCCATGAAGAAGTGAAAAGTAAAAAGAAAAAGAAGACAGATGTTTCTTATTTGTAATGCATTTAATTTTTATATTTGGTTTGTAATAATACATATCCTGCATGATATGACGCTAAGCTTAGGGCACCCAATACAATTAAGAAAAAGCTTTTTCATAAAAACTAAAATTAATACAAAAAGGTTTAAATCAATTAGGAAAATAGAGCTAAAATTACATCTTGAACTAGGTCCGGTCGACCCACCCCTTCATGTCTAAATTGTCACAGTCGACTGACCATGCCCTAAGGGCAAAATTATAATTTTGGTCAAGCTCAGCTAACCGGCCCTAAAATGAACTAAAATGCCCAACCAACCAACCATTTTCTTTTGCTTGTTAGGAAGCCTCGGTCGACCGGTAACCTTAGAACAAAACTACACTGGCCGATCGTTACTGTTCACTCGGCCGACCAGTAATTGAGGCCAGCTGACTGAACTAACGAAGGTTGGAGAATCACCTTCAGCCAGCTGATTGGTGCCTTTCGTAGCTGATCGAACCCGTTTTAGAATTTGAATTTCTTGTGTATGGTCAGCCGACCGCCACTAGCACCAGTAGACCAAACCTCTCAGGATCCGGTTATTTTCAAGGCTAATCACGTTTAATTTTTTAATTAAATAATTTCTAAAATACCAAGCATGTCCCTTAATGGTCAAAATTTTAAGAAGTCTATATATACCCCCCTACATAAGCTTAATTAGAAACTTTAATTAGCCAATTTTTCTCTCAAATAATTTGGGCTAATTTTTAATTAAAATTCCCCCAAACTCCTTTTTATTGCAAAAATCTTTTGTTGGGGCAAAATTTTTTGCACACTCTCCTACTCTCTTTCACTTATTCTTTTGATAATCTTTTTGGAAAGAGAGCATTCGTTTTAAGGCATTTATTTTTTTTAGGCTTTTTACTCTCATTTATTTTTACATTTTGAAAATCATTTTTGAGAGTAAGCCTTGAGTGTTTCCCATATTATTTCGTTGATAAATATTTATTGGGAAATCTCTTCATAGCTTTTGAATCTTTGCACATCTATTGCAAGATTCTAAAGCTCATATTATATTTATTGCAAAAACATTTTTGATTATAAATCCTAACTTCTCCAAACATCTTTATAACAAATCTTTGTTGGAGAAAATATTTGTTACATTTAGATCTTTGAAGCTCTTATTGCATATTTCACTCAACATCAAAGATCATGCATATTCGTTTTTGCAAAAATATTCTTAAAAGCGAAAACCCTAGGTTCTCCTATTATTCTTTGAAAAATATTTTTGGAGATAGACTCATTGAGGTTAAATCTTTGAAGTATCTTATTATATACATCTTATTCAAAGCAGCAAAATCATTTTGAGAAAAACACCCTTACTCCCTTAAGCATAAATCATATCATTTGAGAGTGCATTGTTAGTGCTTCATTGTGTACATCTCTGCTTGTATTAGAAGCATTTATTTATACGAAAATGTTTTACTTGTACCGATTTAGTTCAGCCCGATAAATTGAACAGGGGAGTCTCTGCCCCATAAAGAGACCAATTTGACTCAGGCTAGGTAATTAAGCTAGGAAGTGCACCTTCCTGTCAAAGGGTGCACGGCTTGGTTCCGCCCGAAAAGTGAATCGAGGTGTCTCCACCTCGTAAGGAGAAATTGGTTGTGGCTCAGCCCTTTAGTTGAGCAAGGGAGATTCCGCCCTGCAAGGAGTACTGGTTGTTGCTCAACCCCATAATTTGATTAGGGAGTCTCCACTCCATAAGGAGAATGTAAACGGCTTCTGTTCACCCAGTTAAGTGAGCAGGTTAGTGGAATCTTGGGGGGCATGCCCAAGGCGGCGATGTAGGCAATATTGGCCGAATCTCGATAACAAATATGTGTGTCTCTCTCTCTATCTCATTTAAATTCGCACACTTTAAATTTCTGCACATGTATGCTTGTTCATTTATCGTTGTCATTATTTTTACATACATGCCTTTAATTTGAATGAGATATAATTTACGTGAATATTTACATTCAGCGGTTAATCATTTCACATACATGCTTTTAATCCCAAATGGGATATGATGAGATGTTTGTATGCAAATATTTAAATTGTAGAGAATGTCATATTTGTTATAAATATTTGTATAATTAATTAATTGAGAGAATTGAGACTGCTTAGAAAGACCCTAGGTTGCGAAATATTGTTTGTGATTTGAATTTAGCCTAGGAAGTTTTTAATACCCAATTCACCCCCCTCTTGGGATCACACCAATTCTGTCAATGTGGTTCACCCCTTGAGCACAATCATGCTCCCACTAACAATGGAGATGCCACCATAGTAGATCACTCTCATGGAAAACTTTAAGGTGGTGGACCGTTTTTCCGTCTACAATGTAATATTAGGATGTCATACACTCAATGCAACTCAAGTTGTCACTTCCACTTACCACTTAAAGGTTAAATTTTCAACCCTGATCGGAATAAGGAAGATATAAGAGGGGACCGGACGGTAACTCACAGTTGTTATGTAATGGCCCTAAAGGGTAGAACAAAAGAGCAAAAGGCTTTTACCTTAGAAGACCTAGGCGTGAGGAGCATAAACCCTCAAGTTAGTACACTAGTTGAGGACTTAATTAGCATCCCTTTAGAGGAAGACAACCAAAAGAAGTGTGTCCAATTAGGAGCCCAGTTGTTAGACTCATTGAAGATAGAAATTTTGAGAAAACTATAGGAGTTTACAAATATTTTTGCCTGGTTTTTTGATGATATGCCTAGGATTGATCTCACAAGTATTGAACACAAGCTCCAAGTGGATCCTTGCCATTGCCCAGTGAAGCAAAAGAAAAGAAGTCTTGCTTTTGAACGAATCAAGATAATTGATGAGGAAGTAACAAAGCTTTTAAAATCTAATTTAATCAGGGAGGTTCGCTACCTTGAAATGATAATGATAAAGGCAATGGATGGGTAATAAAAATTGAAAAGCCAAACCAAATCGCAAAATCGAACCAAATCGAATCAAAAAATTAGTTAATCAATTTTTCAGTTCAGTTCTAGGTCAAATTTTTTTATTTTTTTGGTTATTGGTTCAGTTTTGGTTCGGCCCAATCAATAACCACAATTAACTGAACCGAATCAATAAACTATAAATATATAATAAAAATATGTATTAGACATAATATTAAATAAAATTTTAATAATTTAAATTTTAAAAATTGTATTAATCTAATTGTAATGCCTAAATTTTTATTTTGAATATTTTACATTTATATGTTGATTATTATGAAAAAAAAATATTATTTGTAGTGACTTTAAAATTTTAAATTATGCTTAGCGGTTTTGTTTGGTTAACTAATGGATATTAATCTAAAAACAGGTCAGCCAAATTTCAGTTAATAATTTTAAATGGTTCTGTTGACCTCGTTGGTCATATCCGGTTTTGATAATGAAAAATACTCAAGTATTTGATGGCTATCTAATTTCTGTACAGGTTTATATTAGCAGATCAATTGATGGCACATGAAGTAAATCCTGAAAACCCTGAAGATTATTTTATGTTGTAATTCATTTTATGGCACTATTTGGGTCTATAATAGTAATTATAGGAAAAAGGTCTGTAATAATCTCTACCTGTCATGCATGTAGGTTATTGTAAGTTCAAAGACCTTAGAAGGCCCTTAGGTCCCTACACAAATGCACAAAATTGTCTCCATAATCACTTACATTATAGAGACCCAAAGAATTATAGTAATTAAATAATAAAACAAGGAAAGAAAAATAAAATTTTCATAAGGGATTTTAGCAAGGTCTCATCGATGAGTGAAGAAGTGCTCGTTGACGGGGACATGAGTCTCGTTGACGAGAAGTTACCGAGAGGACTGTTTTAGACTCTAAAACTCGTCGATGAGGAGAAGGTGTTCGTCGACGAGCGCCCTTCATCGACTTGTCGACGAAGAGATGTGACTCGTCGACGAGGCCACGTGGACAAGCTTTCTGAAAACTAAGGTTTAATCCCAAGAGGGGGTGTGAATTGGAATTAAAGGTTTTCTCTTAATTCTTTTCAAGAATCCTTAACTTCTTTTGTTTCTTTTAATCAATTCTTTACTTGTTTGTTTGATTTACCAATCACAAAAGAACTTAGTTCTTTTTATACAATCCACAACACAATTACTTAAACAATCAAGTAACCAATCAATCAACCAAACCAATTATCCAATCAAACACAATATCTAAACCAAGATACAAGATTTCAACTTTTGTTTGTTTGCAGCCATGTAAATATGAAAGTTTGATTCAAGCCCTGTGGTTAATGCAATCCCTTTGATAATGAATTAGCTTTCTCAAAGTGATTTTCAACAAAACATTCCCACTCTTCCCAAAGTCTAGAATTCAAATAAACTCTTAGTTAATTTATCTTTAGGTGTTACCAATTAACGTACTCCCTTACCGTTTCCGCAAAGAATGGATTAACCAACGTACTCCCTTTCGATTTCTGCAATTCAAATCAAAATTAGACTTTAAGTTTACTTGATTTCCAAATATACGTAGTATATATGATTAAAAAATTAAATCATCCACGCTATTTATATGTGCTGAAAATAAAAAGTAAGGGAAAGAGAGAGTGAGACCGTTGTTTTGACAAGGTTCGGCTTATCCCCAGCCTACGTCCTTACCTTTGGCAAACCACCAAAGGATTCACTAAAACCAATTCCTTTGTCGGGTGGAACAACACCGTTTACACACTCCTTTGATTAGGCTAGAGCCCGCCTCTCCAAACGATATACCCTCGTTCAGTCACTCCTTCAATTAGGCTAGAGCAGCACCTATCTAAGCGATATCCCCTCGCTTAGCCAATGATCCTAACACCTCGAATCGTCCAAGAACTACAAAAGATATGAAGTAATCTCTGCATACAATAACACTCTCAAAACAGAGTAGATTAATACAATTTCAGCTTTAGGTACTTTAACTATTTAAATACCAATAAGAAATAGAATTGAAGCTCAAGTGTAGAATTCACCAAGGGTTCCTTTGTGATTTGAGAAAACTTAGTATGAGAACCTTAGGTTGGTGTTTTAGCAGAAATTAGATGATTTCCCTCCAATAAGAGTATAAGCAGTATGAAACTTTGAGAAAGATTGAAAGATTTGATGCAAGTATGTTGTGTGATTGCTTGTATATAAATTCTTGGGATTAAAGGAGTATTTATAGGCATTTTAGGATTAGATTCCTTGTTCCCCAAGTGACTTAGAGTGTACACCAAGTTTTTATAACGTTCATATTTGAAAAACAATTTTTTGAAATTTTACCGTTAGAGTTTGAAAAATCAAATTCCGTGGAGTCAGTCGGTTAACCAAGCGACTGAGTAGTGTAATTCCATAGGGTCAGTCAGCTAGATAGGTGACCGACACCCTTCTATCTCCCAAAAATTAAAATAGGAAATTGTCAATCTGCTGGCTCGACACAGTTCAAAATGGGTCAGTCGGTTGGGCACTATCAGTCGGCTGAGTGTTTTCAATTTATTGAGTCAGTCGACTGGAAAGTTAATTTCCTTGTTGATTTTTTATCAATCGGCTGACTGAACCCAAAGTATTTCTGGTCAGTCGGCTGACCAGTCATTTTCCTGATTTTTCATTTTTGGTTTTCAATTTTAGTTTTACCCTCTTGCTTTGGTCTTTCATAAAACATTTTCCAAGGCTTTAGAATAGGTCTCTAAGTCCATATATTTCCCCTAAAGAGCTTCAACAATATTTCAAAAGATATTTAAATATTAAAGCACTTACATAAAGACTTATAAGCCACTTGTCATTCTTAAACACTTAAGTATTCATGCTTTTGTCTTCTTCTCGTCTTCAAGCTTTAAGATACTTTGAGCTTTTCATCGAGTTATCTTTAATATCTATGCTCTCATTATCTTCAAACTTTAGTATCAAGTTCATCCTCTCATAGTCGTCAAGCTTTAATATATCATCCATACCTTTAAGTATTCTTTAAGCTTCATATGATCATGTTCTTTTGGAATATAAGCCTCAATTGATCCTTGTGAGTACTTGACCTTACTTTCACATATGTAAGATCTGAAATATCATCACTCGACCAAATATGTTAAGTTCCACTTATTTGTTAGCATCAAAATAGGATGTTAAGCCTTGTAAGGCCAAAAATCTCCCCTTTTTTTATGATGACAAACAATGAGCAAAAATATGAGTAAGCCTTAAAAAGACTCTCCCTTTCAATAAGCATCATCTTCAACATATTTATAAGATCAAGATTACTATCAATAGCAATTTTAAGATCATTCAATATCATGCATATCAATACCAATTTCAAGGTCATTCAATGTCATGTACTTCTCCCTTTTTTCAAATACTTCTCTCCCTTTTGAAGTATAATTCATGTTTCAAAATTTCAAAATATTTCAATACTAAACTCAATTTTCAATTTTTACTCAAAACTTCTCCCATTTTTGACATCAATCAAAAAGAATAGGATATAAAAAAAATCATATTTTTGAGCATAAGAATATCAGTCATGCATATCAAGTATATGATACCAATTTAGATTTTCATTAATTCTAATTCCAATTGAACTTTTGAATTTTTAATACCAAACTCAAATTGAAAATTTATGATACTAATTGAAAACTTATGATACCAATAAAAAAAAATAATTCATGACACCAAAAAAAATTAGGGAGAAACAAAATACAAGTTATGAGTCAGGATACTCCCCCTAAATTTAATACATTCAGATTTGATACCAATTATGCTTTCTAAATTTATCGTCTATGTTTCAAACATTTGATGTATATGCTCATGGATATCAAATATCAATATCATATCAATTTCAAAATTTACTCATGGATATAATTATACTTGTCATGCTCAAATACCAATTTATATATTCATGGATACTAATACACTTTATAGATACCAATGTTAATGTCACATTATGCACAGCTCATGAATACTCTATTATTTAGATTCAAATTAATCTATTTATCCATGTGATCCATTATAAGCATACATGGCCAAGAATTTATCAATTCATATCAAAATTCATGTTTCTAAATCATGCTTCATAACTTTAGGCTCAAATTTTTAAAATATAATGAGCCATAAATTATCAATATTTTCATTGTCTTTAAAAATTTCAAGATACCAAATTTAAGATGTGCACACGTATCATATTGCATTTATATAAGCATGGAGTAAATCATATCATATGCTTTGTACTATACTTTTACTTGGATTGTTCTTATGTTGCTCGAGTATTTTATTTCAAACTTGTTTAGCAGTTTTTCCTTTCAGTCAGTTGGCTGAGCTTTTGTCTAGTCGGCTGACCTATACTTTCTCTTTAAAGGTTTTTTTCAGTCAGTCGGCTAACAATTCTTCTACCAAGCTGTCTTCCTTATCAATAAGCTCTATTTGCTTCATATTTTCTTTTCTTTTGATTTAATTTAACATCCAAACTTCATGTATCCTAATGCTTTCTATTTTATGCCTTGTATAATTCATTCATTGATTTGAGGCCAACAATTTTCATGAGTTTCAATAAGATAAGCTTGAATAATTTTATCCTTATTCTCTATTTCAATTTATTCAATATATTTGTATGATGTTCCATAAATTTAATATCAATTGAAGTTGAAAAATTTAGTATTTCATTTTTGGTACCCATATTTTCTTTGGTCCAGATGGTTTAACATAGGATGTTTCTTTAATTCTCCAAACTTGTTTAGTCTTCACACCCTTTCTTTTAAATGGACATTCAAACTTTATATGTCCCTTTTTCTTACATTGATAGCATATGGTATTAGTGTAGGCATTAGAAAATGTGCTAACATAATCTTTGGATGCTTTTGAAAAATAACCCATGTAAAGATTCTTTTTCTTTTTATTTTCAACCCCATTAAATCCAATGCCTTCTTTGTTTAAGGTCATCCTTTGTGAACATATCATTTTGTCAAAGTTTTCCTTTCCTTTTGTGAAATTGTAAATGATCTTTTCTTTATCTTCGATTTGATTTTTGAAATCATTTATCTCAATATCTTTCTTGTCATCAACCTTCTTTTGTGATTTCTCTAATTCTTAATATAATTTTATGATTTTATCCTCTAATTCAGAAATATATATGTCTTTCTCATATTTCATAAAGGATAGGGATCGAAGATCTTCTATCATATTTTCATTCGTGCTTTCTAATTTCTTGATTTTCAAGTCTTTTTCTTTTTCAGCAAGATTTTTAACTTCTAATCCTTTTATTGCAGCTTCATACTTATTTTCTATTTTCTTGAGTTTTGAATCTTTATCATTTTCAATAATCATAATTGATTCTAACTCTTTCATCATTCCATCATTCTTGTTTTTAAATGATGTGTTTTGTTTAGTTACTTTGATTAGCATCTTATGTACTTTGAATAAATCATTTTGAAGTTCTTCATAAGATGGCATGCTCTCATCATTTGATTTATCATTACTATAACCATTAACCGATTTGGATGAGGAGCTTCCCTCATCGTCCTATGCCATAAAGCAAGTGTAAGCAACCTCTTGGTCACTTGATTCACATTCCAGACTACTTGTACTATCCTACGTAGTGGCTTTCGTTGCCTTTTTTTTTTTTTTCTTTTTAGAATTTTTCTTAAGTAGTGGACATTCCGGTTTTATGTGTCCATCCTTTTTGCAATTATAACATGTGGGGATTATATTCTTTGATTTATTTGTATTAGTTTCTTCTTAATCTGATTCGGAGTTTCGGTTTCTTCTTTTAAATTTGTTTTTCCTTCTAAGGATTTTTGCAAGTTTCTTAGATATGAAGGCTAGTTCTTCTTCATCCATCTCTTCTTCACTACTAGAGTTTTCTTTTGAAGCTTTGAATGCTATAGATTCTTGAGCTTTGGTTTTACCATTCCTTTCATTCATTGACATTTCATATGTGAGTAGAGAACCTATTAGTTCATCTAAAGAAGTGATTTTAAGGTTCCTACCTTCCGTTATTGCAGTGGCCTTTGGTTCCCATATAGGTGGCAGCCCTTTAAGAATTTTTCTTATCATCTCATAAGTAGTGTAGGTTTTTCCTAAGGCATTTAGGGAATTTATTATGTGAGTGAACCTAGTGTACATGCTAGTTATAGATTCATTTGGGTTCATCTTAAAAGCTTCATATTCGTTTGTAAGCATATCAATCCTATTATCCCTAACATGTATAGTGCCTTCGTAAGTTACTTCTAGCTTGTCCCATATTTCCTTGGCCGATTTGCAAGCCATTACTCTATTAAATTCATTTATATGAAGGGAACAATATAAAGCATTCATAGCACTAGAATTAACTTGCAGCATCTTACGATCTAAGTCTGTCATATCATTTTTCTCCTTAGGAACTTGTTTTCCATCTACTAGTTTAAAGGGAATTAGGTCACCATCTGTGACAACCTCCCAAGCTTTCCAATTCATAGTTTGAAGATATATTTTCATCCTTTGTTTCCAAAATGTGTAGTTTAAACCACAAAAGATGGGTGGTCAAGCTAAGGATTGTCCTTCTCCAAAGGGATCTATGCCTAAATGTTCCATTAAGATCTTTATATAACTACTTGTTAGGATTTTTTATAACCCGCTCTGATACCAATTGAAAACTAAGGTGTAGTCCCAAGAGGGGGGTGAATTGGATTTAAAAATTTTCTCTTAATTCTTTTCAAGAATCCTTAACTTCTTTTGTTTCTTTTAATCAATTCTTTACTTGTTTGTTTGATTTACCAATCACACAAGAACTTAGTTCTTTTTATACAATCCACAACACAATTACTTAAACAATCAAGTAACCAATCAATCAACCAAACCAACATACAAGATTTCAACTTTTGTTTGTTTGCAGCCCTGTAAATATGAAAGTTTGATTCAAGCCTTGTGGTTAGTGCAATCCCTTTGATAATGAATTATCTTTCTCAAAGTGATTTTGAACAAAACATTCCCACTCTCCCCAAAAATTACAATTCAAATAAACTCTTAGTTAATTTATGTTTGGGTGTTAACTAATTAACGTACTCTCTTACGGTTTCCGCAAAGAATGGATTAACCAATGTATTCCCTTTTGGTTTCCGCAATCCAAATCAAAATTAGACTTCAAGTTTACTTTTATTTCCAAAGATACGTAGTATATATGATTAAAAAAATTAAATCATCCACGCAATTTATATGTGCTGAAAATAAAGAGTAAGGGAAAGAGAGAGTGAGACCGCTGTTTTTACAAGGTTCGGCTTATCCCCAGCCTACGTCCTCGCCTTTAGAAAACCACCAAAGGATTCACTAAAACTAGTTCCTTTATCAGGCATAACAACACCGTTTACACACTCCTTTGATTAGACTAAAGCCGCCTCTCCAAACGATATACTCTCGTTTGGTCACTCCTTCAATTAGGCTAGAGCAGCACCTCTCTAAGCGATATCCCCTCACTTAGCCAACGATCCGAAGACCTCGAATCGTCCAAGAACTACAAAAGATATGAAGTAATCTCTACGTACAATAGCACTCTCAAAACAGAGTAGATTAGTACAATTTCAGCTCTAAGTACTTTAACAATTTAAATACCAATAAGAAATAGAATTGAAGCTCAAGTGTAGAATTCACCAAGGGTTCCTTTGTGATTTGAGAAAACTTAGTATGAGAACCTTAGGTTAGTGTTTCAGCAGCAATTCAGATGATTTCCCTCCAACAAGAGGATAAGCAATATAAAACTTTGAGAGAGATTGAAAGATTTGATGCAAGTATGTTATGTGATTGCTTGTATATAAATTCTTGGGATTAAAGGAGTATTTATAGGCATTTTAGGATTAGTTTCCTTGTTCTCCAAGTGAATTGGAGTGTCCATCAAGTTTTTATAACGTTCATATTTGAAAAACCAATTTTGGAAATTTTTCCGTTAGAGTTTAAAAAATCAAATCTCGTGGAGTCAGTCAACTAACCAGGCGACTGAGTATTGTAATTCCACAGGATCAGTCGGCTGGATAGGTGGCTGACACCCTTCTGTCTCCTAGAAATTAAAATAGGAAATTGTCAATCGGCTGGCTCGACATAGTTCAAAATGGGTCAGTCGACTGGACACTGTCAATCGGCTGAGTGTTTTTAGTTCATTGAGTCAGTCAGCTGGACAGTTAATTTTCCTGTTGATTTTTTTTCAGTTGGCTGACTGAATCCAGAGTATTTCTAGTCAATCGGCTAACCAGTCATTTTCCTGCTTTTTCATTTTTGGCTTTCAATTTTAGTTTTACTCTCTTGCTTTGGTCTTTCATAAAACATTTTTCAGGGTTTTAGAATAGGTCTCTAACTCCATGTATTTCCCCTAAAGAGTTTCAACAATATTTCAAAAGATATTTAAATATTAAAGCACTTACATAAAGACTTCTAAGTCACTTGTCATTCTTAAACACTTAAGTCTTCATGCTTTGGTCTTCTTCTCGTCTTCAAGCTTTAAGATACTTTGAGTTTTCATCGAGTTCTCTTTAATATCCATGCTCTCATTATCTTCAAGCTTTAATATCAAGTTCATCCTCTCATAGTCGTCAAGCTTTAATATATCATCCATACCTTTAAGTATTCTTTAAGCTTCATATGATCATGTTCCTTTGGAATATAAGCTTCAATTGATCCTTGTGAGTACTTGACCTTGCTTTCACATATGTGATCTAAAATATCATCACTCAACCAAATATGTAAAGTTTCACTTGTTTATTAGTATCAAAATAGGATGTTAAGCCTTGTAAGGCCAACACTTTCTATATAAGCTCAAGAACTCATTTTTTCTGCGAAAAAATTTTACAGAAACTCTCTCTCTCTCTCTCTCTCTCTCTCTCTCTCTCTCTCTCTCTCTCTCCTATGACTCCCTCTCTCTTTGATTTTGGCTCCGTCTTTCACCAGATCGACGATCTAAAGCCGCCACATTATTCCTAGAAATATTCTCAACAAATCTGTTAGAGTGATTCGTTGGTTAGGCTAACTTAGGCACCATCCCAAATTTTGGGTAAGTTTATTATTTTAATATTTATTAAGGTATTTGGTATTTCTGGGTTAAGGGAAGGTATTAAATGAGTTTATACTGAATTTTTTTGGGGGGGAAATGCAATTTCAAGGTATTGAGCTGGGGAACACACAAGTGTAATTTTGGAGTAATTTGTGGGCTTTTCCATAAGTTAGGTAAGGGGATAAATTAAGTCTGTAATTTCATGAAATTATTTATTATTATTCATCTTTTATTTCCAGAAAAATTATGTATGTTATAGAACTGAGTTTGGAAATACTACAGTTAACAGGAAGATGATTTTAATACATTTTAGCAGGGAATATGTTCTTGTGCAGATTTTATGAATAGAACAATATTTACTTTTGTCTGGCATAAGTATGAAATTCTATGATTTTATGTAATATCAGAATATTATGTTTTTAGAATAAACATGTTATTATTGTTTTCAGGAAGATATTAAAAACGGTACGAGAACTATGTTTAAAGTATGGTATTGAACGGTGCAGGGATTTCAAACTATGTATGTTAAAATACATATCGGTGTAAGGGCCGTGATTTTTATATGATATGCTAGCGTAAGGGCCATGGGTTTTATATGTTACGCTATGCCAGCATAAGGGTCGTGGTTTTCATGTTTTACTATGATGGCGTAAGGGCTATGGTTCATATATTATGATATGCAAAAATTCTTGAAAATATTATCTTGACTTATTATTATTATGAAACAGCTATGTATCATTATTTGAGATTTACTATATGTTATCAGAACCCGGATAACTTGGTTTAGGCTTCCACGAAGCACGGTACTGTACCTATATAATCACGATCATGTATATGTTAGTACTACCACATGTCGTAAGGGACAGTGGGATCTCTCTCTCTCTCTCTCTCTCTCTCTCTCTCTCTCTCTCTCTCTCTCGCTCTCTCTCTCTCTCTCTCTCTCTCTCTCTCCTCTCTCTCTCTCTCTCTCTCTCCTCTCTCTCTCTCTCTCTCTCTCTCTCTTCGATTCTTTGTTGTTTGTTGCTTGATTCAATGATCCAACGTTACTGCGTGAATCAGAGAAGGAAACTCTACGTTTTTAACGGATCGAAAAGTCGTTTCGAGAATTTTCGGGTTTTGACCCAAAACCGAGGTAAGGGTCTGATTTCATTTTTGTTTCGGAATATATGTAGTAGTAAGAATTATAGTGACGTATAGTTCTTTGATGTTTAGGTTTTGTTGTCTCGGTTCATAGTTTTGGAGTCGTAGAGTTCGTATTTTGGTATTTGAGAAAAGGTAAGGGGATTCTGTTTATATCAGTTATTTTTTAAATCGGGATTGGCAAACATGTAGTTTACAATCGTATGTATGTTTTGGTTACTTATTTGTGAGAATCTATCGGATGAAAATGTGGGATTTTCGGGTTACAATTTTTGAGAAAATTTGGGGGTTTTAAGTATCATCTCTATTTTGTTGAAGAAATTGTATGTTGTATTAAAACTGTAGTATTGAGATGACTGTACCCATATTTGTATTAAACTGTATTCTTGAACTGAAATGAGAGGATTTGTTGTATACCAAATAAGTGTGGAATGAACTGTTGTATGTAAAATGTTCCAAGTTTTGTAAAACAGCCAGGGGTGGCTAATTATCGTACGCTGATGAGTATAGGGACATAAGTTCCAAAATTGTTTCGGGTTTTGTAAATCACCAAGGGGCGGCTAATTATCGTACGCTGCTAGGGGCAGCTAATTACCGTATGCTGATGCCATGTCTCGACTATTTACCGTGGGCGAGAGTGTCTGGCTCTATATCTGAGGGTGTGAAATATTACTTGTTCTTTCTAGCTGGTCACCAATGGGTGTGAGTTGACACTATAGTGGCAACGATATCGCTGTGAGGCTTCAATTATTGCAGGTTATCGAGTGCCCATATTGGCAAAGTTATCGCTGTGAGGCTTCGATTATTGCAGGGTAATTGGGTGCTTAGTGTGACGACACTGACCGTATGTTTGGGTATCGTATGTACTAGAACTGGATTATGAAAAATAATGGAACTATATTATATTGTATTGTATTGTATTGTGTTATGTTTTACACTGAAATAACACTCGTATGCCGCACACTGATATAACCTGCTTTCTTCCTTACTGAGAGGTGTCTCACCCCGAATATATAATGTTTTTCAGGATCTTCGGGTAGCCGAAACTAGCATCCTAGCGTCCAGAAGCGTGGATGTGGGTTAGTTGCGTTTAGTACCTGTGTAAGTATTTGTTTTGTAACCGAGTTGTCATTATTGGGTTTTGTAGACACCCAGAGTATGTATTGTATTTTGGGAACACATATTCTAGTTATGTATAGACTCTGGTATGGTATGATGTATGTATAGAAAGAACATTTCCGCTGCTTATTTGATGAGTATAGATATGTATGTGAATGTGTATAGGGTGTACGTGTACCCCTCGGGGTCGGACCCTCATTCAATGTAGTATCATGTATGTTTTAATTGATACAGAGACAGGTTAGGTTACTATATTCATACCTAGGACCCATCCGCGGGTTTGGGGTGTGACAAAGGGAGAACGTTGATTAATCAATACTAATTGCGAAAACCATAGGGGAGTACGTTGATTGATTAATACTCAAGACTCATTAATTAATTGAAAGTTTGTTTAAATTCTGCATTTTGGAAGAGTGATTGGAAATTTCTATTGCGCTTCATATTGAGAAATCAAGTCTATTAATATAGGGCATTTATCAACTACATACTTAAACTCTACCTTGACTTACTAAATTTCTGAATCTTGGAAGCATTGCTAGAATTATTCTTTATTATGAATCTTGTCTTGATTATCTTGGTTGGTTGAATTAAATTGTTGAAAGAAGTATTCAAATTGGAATCCTCATTCATAAAGGTTTATAACTAAATTAATTTTCCGATGAACTTGTGATTGTAAACCAACTTTGTATATGTGTTTGTTGAAACCAAAAAGAGTTAAGAAAGAAAGAATTAAAGAGGGTAAAAAGAATTTTTAAAATCTCAATTCACCCCCCTCTTGGGAACACACCTTCCTTTTCATGGTCCATTAGGGTTCGTAGACCATATAATGCAATTTATATAATAAAAACAGTTAGACGATCTCATATTCTCAAAATTACTTTTCATAACAATCTTTCAAAAATTCCCAGCCATTCTCTTGATCAGTGTCAAATCATCAGTTTCATAAACTCATTTTCATAATACAGCGTTCTCAATAAGATTTCAAAATATTCACATATATTCTCAAAAATTCCAAAACCAGTATAATACCACCACTTTTACCATATAATATCATAAAAATTCCAACATGTTTGATTATGCAATATAGTAAATTTTTCTCAACATATAAAACATTAGTATTTCCACATATCGATATAAAACCATCATATCATAACTATGTATATATATATTCATTAACCTAACTTTAAACTAATAAGGCATTTGTATAAATATCTCACACCTACATAATTGCATAACACATATTTCTTTTCAGTTCATAGTTCATCTCAAAAGTCCCACTCATATAAATCTACAAATTACATGATTCGTACATAACAAGCACTCATTGTGGGGCATTCCGTGTCGCCGTCCCCCAATTCAGCTTGCCCTCGGGCTAAAATCCCAAGAATTGGGGCGTTTCATACACCTTCCTCCTTTGCCTTTTCCATAATTATCGAGGAGTTTCATATCGCCCTCCCCCATTTTATAATTATCTTAACAACATCAGTATTTCCACTATTTCCAATCATTCACGTATTCGTATCAAACTACCATATCCATAACTCGGTATAGAATCACATTTATGTATGGAAAGATTGTATATTTTATTTAAACACAAGAAACTCGAGAGAGAATAACATACACTAAAGAACTATAACTTTTCATAGAACCTTAGGATAACTAGTATCCCTAAGAACTTTACCATAAAAGAACTCCTGGGATTTCTAAGCATCTAAATCAGAGGATAACCACTAACATTCTTTCGGTTGTTCTTAGATCCATGCACACAAAATCATAAGAAACCATAGAAAACTAGGAGTATACTCTAATGTGCAAAGGTGCACACATTCCAAAAATGCACAAAATTATATTTCAAATATTCCAGTATTACAAATGGTGGCTCATTCCTTGCAGTGACTATTTACACAATACAAGATCATAGTGCCACATCCCAAGAGAAAAACGTCAATGGTTTGTCGTGACTTTTTTAGAATAGTTGACTATTTCAAAAAAAATCATTGAAAACCCTTGATGGATTCTTGCTCTCAGCTGCAAGACAAAACTCCAAAATTTCAATTTACTTGTTGTATTTTACTCCACTATGCATCCTATACCCAATCACTCTTACAACACCTAGCCCACCCACTCCTATCCTCATCCTATTTCATACCTATACTTTGGTGATAATCATCCCTAAATTCTACAGAACCTATTTCCTAGGCTCTGATACCAAATGTAGTGACCAGTAAAATTCGTAAAATTTCGTTTAAAGTTTCTCTTATACCACTTGTAATATCCGAAAAATTCAATTTATAAAAATTACTGATAAAGACAACGGAAGACCACCATAATAATTACCAGAGTACTAATCTACCTCATCTCAAAAATAATATTTTCCAGTAGCACAATTAATATCCCTAAACTTTGGGACTCATCAAAACATAATTTGTTTAATATCTATTCTAAATAGAACCTTCTATACCACCCACGCTTCCGCTACGCTACTCTAACTTCTGCAAATCTTTTCATGGCATCTAAAAAATGTTATATAATCATGGGGTGAGACACTTCTCAATAAGACGGAATAAATTATTATCAGTGTCTGGCAACATGAGTTTTTATGTCAATTATTTATATACATTTCTTATATTATTCTTAACTAAATACAACATTTATATAAATAAATCACATTTATAGATTTGTTAACACATATATCATTGCAATTTACTATAACCCTACTAACACATGTTTTATGACATATCACAGATAATAAAATGTAGTTCATAATAAATCTACTAACTTATGTTTTACAGCATAACATAAATAATTTAATTCACACTTTTACAGCACTTCTATATACACACAAATTCTCTGTACTGAGCATACCTCCCCATCGGCATCAGTACAGATGCCACACAGGCCATCAACTTCGATTTATACGCCACACAGGCCTTCTACTTCAATTTATATGCCACACGAGCCTTCTACTTCAATTTATACGTCACACAGGTCTTCTACTTCAATTTATACGCTACACAAGCCTTCTACTTCTGTTTACGATTAGTCACTTCATATTTCCCAATTTAATGCAAAATCTAACTTACAATAAAACAGAATTAAACTGTTGCATTCACATATCCATATCAAACCTGTCATTTCATTATTAACGGAATTAAACTATCATATTCCCATATCCATATCAAATCTGTCGTTTCAGAATTTCAAAGTAATCTTGATATATACATATATCCATAAATCAGCCTAGCAAAATGTGCTCGCAGTATCATACCACAACAGTTCAACTGATCCATTTAAAACCTATTATTAATTAATCTTATGCCACACGGTTTTACATTAAATCATAATTAAATAATCTACTCTGGAAAAGTACGTATTTCTAAAAAAAATCTAGTTCGATCGTCTCCAAAATTTTATTAAATTTAAAACCTGCAATTTTTGAAAAGTGGAGATGCCCAACCTACTTTCCTTGTAACACCCTGAACCCGAAAATAGGGCCCGGTGCGTTATTCTGAATAAACATGCTCTGTGGCGCCCCGAACCCGCCTTGTGGAACCTGAGTGCCACGTCATTAATTCATCTGAACTTGATACTCAATTCAATCACGCTACAGAAAAACATAAATATAATCCTCCAACAATAAAATACCAGAGTTTCTAACTATAAGATCCCAAATAATCCATCCATAACTCAGAAAACTTAAAACATAAAACAAAAAAACTTAATACAGCTCAAAAATATCATCAAGCTTATACCCTTTCTTTCTAACTCAAAAATACTAAAACAACTCCAAGCTCTCTAAGCTCGATCATGTGGACGTCTTGAAAAAAAAAAATTGTATTCGAGTGAGACACATCTCAGTAAGGAAAGAAACAATATATTAAAACAGTGTATGGCCAACATGAGGTTTGTATATAACATATTATTCATCATTTGCAAATCATTAACATAATTTTTGAAATTATTTTTTGATCCTATTCAAACACATGCAAGGTATTTTACCCACGAGATTACCTAAGGATAGGGGTGTTTACCCACCCACACAAGTAGCACCCCTTTGCTCTGATGTATTAGGCAACCCAAAGGTCACGACTGAAGTATACCAGGGCACTCACCTTACTCAGTAAACCCTCAAGTGATAGATTAATCCCGTACTCACATAGTTCAAACAAAATTTTACCAGTGAAGACCCCGAGGACAAGGAAATCTACCCGCCCATACAAATAGTTTTCCTCTGCCCTAGTACGTTATGCAACCTACTGCTAAATCTGATACTTACCAGAGCACTCGCCTTTCTCAGCAAGTGTTAGCCTTGGTGTATTCCCAAGAGAGGGGTGAATTGGAATTTTAAAATTTTTCTCCTAGGTTAAGTCAGATGTTAGCAGTATATCACAACCTATGGTCTTATTATGCAATCCCAAATGTGCAGATAAATATAATATGCGAAAATTTAAATCATGCGTATCATTCACATTATAACATATACGTGCAAGAATATAAATTGCAAAAATATAAACAGACACACGATATGTTATCGGGGTTCGACCAATACTGCTTACGTCCCTGCCTCTAGCTCGCAAGCCCAAGTATTCCCACTATTACTCACTTAATGGGTGAAGCGACACCGGTAACAACTAAGTCAATTAGCACAGGGCTGACCTCAACCTTTACAATCAGGTCAATTAGTGGGCCTAACCTCAACCTACACCTTACTAGAACGGTGCACCTAACTTTCCTAACCGGATCTAGGGCAATCCGGGACTATTCCACAGGACTAGTCTCCCTCTTCAGGCCCAGACCTGGAATACAACAGATGTAAAATTTTACATGCAAACAAACGCTTCTTACATAAGCAAATATGTACCACTACGCACAATATAATCAATGCACTTCAAGTATAAATGAACTATAAGCTCAGTGTTCTACATGTACAATCAACACTCAATAAGATGTATAATCTAAAATATGCGCAGAGTGTTCTAACAAGCTAATCTTTGAAAGCAAAATATATCAAATCTCAATATCAAATTAGTGTTTCAAAGATGCTAACACAAATATTCAAATAAACTCAAAAAATATTTTCTCAAATGTATTTAGCACAAGAGTTGTTTGAAATCTAACTTTGTAAAATATTTTTTACACACAAAAGTATAAGCACAAATGAGTATTGCAATGATAATGCAAACTCACTTAGCTATATGACTTTTTCCAACCAAAGATTTATCAAATGAAATTGGGGGGAAAATATAGCTCAACCCTCAATATAAAAATCAAATGTGTAATATACAAGTGAGGATTTCTAGCATAATATAACAAACAATAAACACTCATAAGGCTATATTTCTTAAAGGAATGGAAGTATTATGATTGTATGGGGTTGGAATGAACAAAAAGGGTTTAGGAAATTTGAAAGAGTTTTTGGCTAATCCTATTTGCTAATCACTACTAATTTTTGCAAATGAACCCCTATATACAGAGAATGGGTAAATTATGAACGTTGGGGACTTTATGGGTATTATTAAAAAAGATTAAAAACCAGTTTAAAGTTTTAACCCTGTTTAAGTATTTTAACCACAGTAAAATATTAAGCAACCCGAGAGGTTTTGGGTGGCTGGACTTTAGTTCGGTCGCCCGAATAGACTCATCTCTAAAAAGCATTTTAAAAAGTTCGATCGCCTAAGTCTAAGTTCAGTTGGTTGAACCAAGGCGATTTTCCTACTATCCACGATTCAGGTGCCCGATCCTACATTCGGTTAACTGAACTCACAAGTTCAGATGCCTGAAGTCATTTTGAACTAAAAAGTTTGGTTGCCCAAGTTGGTGAAAAGCGCCCTAACACTAGTTCGGTCGCCCGGAGACAATACGCTCATTTTTGGTTCAGTCGCCTAAAACTAGGTCAAACTACTCACTTCCCAGCGATTTGGGCACCTGAGGTGTTTTGAACACCTGGGGTTCGTTCGCCCGATCTCTCACAATGATTTTCATTTTAAGTCCAATTTTGCCTCAGTTAATTCCCCTGATATTGTAAGTGATATTGGGGATTTTCTTACGTGCAAGTGCTGGGACCTAGGGTCTCTCTAAAGCCTTTTCAAGTACGCCAAAAAACCTGAAATCAGTCAACCAAAGGGTGATCCCTAAGCTCTCTCTAAGGTCTTAAGCTTATAGATCCTACATGCACGATATGCAGATTATTACAGACTTTTTTTAATTAAAATTACAGACCCAAATAGAAAAAAATGAATAAATATGCCGAGTCTTCGCTTCTCTTCAAGTCGCCGCATGCCATCAATATGATCATGTTAGTATGATCCTGCACACAAACTTGAAGGTCATCAAATATAAAGAGTATTTGTCATTATCAAAACCGAGAATGACCTATAAGGTCAACAGCAAGCCCTCGGACGAAGAGTCTGCCCCGCCCAAACGTAACATGTTCTACTAGCATAAATACTGATAATACCATAATACATTATTCTTTCTGTCATTTCTATGTAATTATCATCTGTTCATGTTCTCAAC
Source organism: Malania oleifera (assembly GCF_029873635.1). Lineage (NCBI taxonomy): Eukaryota > Viridiplantae > Streptophyta > Magnoliopsida > Santalales > Ximeniaceae > Malania > Malania oleifera. The sequence goes on along the minus strand of NC_080423.1, from coordinate 81,571,375 downwards.
TTTGTCATTTCGTAGCATTTCACTTTACGTCGCTCTTTCTCACTTTACGTTGTTCACATTTCACATTTCATTTCTATTTCATTCATTTCCATTTTTATTTCATTTCATAATATACCCAGCATCTTTCAGTTGTTTTACCCAGCATCTTTCAACTATTTTACTCAGCATCTTTCAGCTGTTTTACCCAATATTTTTTAACTGTTTTACCTAACATCTTTCAGTTGTTTTATATGGTTGCATTAACACTCACATACAGCATATTTCATATAACATTTTCATACTCAGTTCATTTCCTGTATATCCTGCATCTTATACATATAATATATTTCCACACAGAATTCTTATTTACTCATACACATTATTTAACAGTAAAATTCATATATATTCCCTATAAAATAAGTCAATCTACATTGAACATTTATATGCTGAAAATATACCTTTCATTTCTTACATAATTATCATGAAAATATATTTTACTTTCATCAGTTCAATTTCACATATACGTATCTAATAAAACAACCCTAGGCTCAAAAAACATAATTTAAATGGTTGGCATTTTAAACTCATACAAAAACATATACACGTATATTCATAACATATTTCATTTCCCAATTAATTCATAAAAATCTGGTTTAATATATATATTCCCTTTACCTAATTTCTTGAACTACGCCAATAGAGACCCCGAAAAGATAACTGCGTGCTCACCTGAGCCTTGAATAAAAAATCTTAGTTCCATTAAATCAACCCTAAATAAAATACTATTTTAATATTTCCTAAGCTCATAAACTCCAAATAAATAACTATACTCTCAAATATAACTAATTTACTTAATTCCCCAAATCTCACTCTCGCTTTGAAGTGGTGCTTAGGATATTCAAATTGAAAATTTACTCTAACCAAAATAACGACGATCGAGACTAGGACCCCGTGGTGGTGCCCGATCGTTGATTTGGCTGAAGATTTAAGGAGAAATTGAGTAAAAAGTGAGAGTTTACCTTACCCCAAGAATAGTGCTTACGCCACTCCCACGATAAATCCGCTTTGACAGAAATATCGGTGGCAGAGTTAGAAACCCAACAGTACCTTTCGTTTCCTGATCGGCCAAATATCCGCCAAGAAATAAGGAAAGAAAGAGACGGAGACGAAGACGGATGAGTGAGAGACAAACTGAGAGAGACAGAGAGAACCCTTTAGGAGAGGCGTAGAGGAGCCTCTGAATTTTTGGAAAGCTTCTCAGCTTTCTTAACTTCCTTTATCTTCTTTTTTTTTTTTTCTTTTACTTTATTCATTAACATAATATCATATTATATTATATACTTTTATATATATATATATATATAAATATATATATTATAAAATATTTAATTCATTAATTACTAATAAATAATTTTAATTTAATTTAATTTTTTTTTACTATTCTTTTTATTTATTTATTTATTTATTATTTTTCATAATTATTTTAATCATTTTAATTTTTCAAGTCTTTACACACCTCGTTATTCCCAAATACATTTAACATTTAAAAACTACCATTTCATATATCTAAGTGGCTCAGAAAATCATATACAGCATATATATATATATATATATCATATAGTCAAACTTAATCGACTCAAGATCTAGAAAAGGCTGATATAATGTATTCCCTTACCTTATTTCAAGAGTAATACCTACGACGTCTGAATCACGAAATCTCTTCGATTAAAAATATTGGTGACTGAAATTGGAATCCAAGGATATTTTTCATTTTTTAATTGGCGTAGGTTTCGCCGAGAAAATTGAGGAGAGAGAGAGAAACAGACGGACGGAGAGGAGAGAGAGAGAGAGAGGTGAGAAAAAGGGGTCTCACGATTGAATTTCAATTTCCTGAAGCTTTATATATATAATATTATAATATTATAATATTATAATATTATATTATATTAATATATTATTATATTATATTATATTATTAATAATTAATATTAATTAATTAATTTAATTTAATTTAATAAATTTTTTTTTTTTGGAATCCTACAACGTTTGCCCTTCGATCCAATCTTGAATTTGGTGATTTCAATGCTTGTGAACTTCTTCAAGTTGGTGGATTTAGCTACAAGTTTCTCCATAAAAAGAGATTCGCAATAGAAAAACAACAAAGAAGAAATCAAGGGGCAGAGATCCTCAAATTTCGTCCATACCTTGATTGGCAAGCACATGATAGCTGCATCAAGAAAAAAATCAAACATTCCTGCTCTCTATAATAATTATTATTAGTAAAAAAATATTTCTAAAATTACTAATATTATTTTCAAAATTTTTAAAAACTAATATTTTAATTTTTATAATGTTTTAAAGTCAGATGATAATTTATTTTAATTTCAATTAAAAATTAGGTATAAAACAAATTATTTAATTCACAAAAGTTTATTCTAGATATTAAAGTACTCTAACAAAAGGTTGTCAGAACAACTACAAATCATAATATCTAATTTTCAGTTTTTTGAAAATAATTAGAAGCTAACAAAAAATGAAAATATAAACAAGAATATTTTTGTAATCCGTTTATTCGATGTACGGAAACAAAAACAAAAATAGAAAGACAAAATAATACCAAATAGACCCAAGAGATTTTTTTTTTTTTTTATTACATAGAAACTCCAGCTACCAACAAGCCCTTCGGACCCCTTAATGCGGCACCAAACCTACGAATCAGCGTCCTCCCCCTAGGTCTCGCTAATCAAGTAAGTCCGAAATGCGGACATGGCTTCCGTGCATCAGTTGGACGTTCGGTCAACCCAACCCTCAAAACACATCTTCATTATCATCCACGGTTCCCACTAGCTCACAGAAAACTTTCACCATCTACAGTCCCCCGCTGGCTCACAGACCTAAGCATTCTTATTTAAGCTTTAAAGGTGCATTGCTAGAACTTCTTCCGATGTGATTTTATTTCGCATGTGTTGGAACAGACAAAACAACTCATAGTCACTATTTAAGAGAATGTATTCATTTTAATCTACTTAAATTTTTGCGGCATCAAATGTATTTAAGATAATTTGTTCTATATTTATATTTTTACTAAAAATATCTAAAAGTGAGCCATATTTCAAATGCAAACCCACAAATTTAAAAGAAAGAAATTTAAACTTTGTAAATTTATTAAATCTAGCCTCATCCCCTCACAAATTAGCTTCCATTGGCTTCTCTATAATAATTAATAATTTTTTGGGTTCATTAAATTTGTGCTATATAACCCAAAAAAAAAAAATTATCTCTCTTTTCATATTTTTCTCCATAATTTTAAAATTAAAACCTAAAACTATAAATTAATAATAATGCGCGTCTCCTAGGAGGCAAGCATTATCAATGCAGGCAATGCAGGAGCATTAAAACAGACCCTTTTATGGCTATCTTATTTAGGATATATTGATTTATATTAAGGAAATCCATGGAATCAGCTCTTCAAAATTGGTTGAATGAGAAAAGCATCTATGTATGAAGCCTTGCAGGTCGCAAGGACATGAATGGAGTCTGTTTGAGTAGAATCTCTCTTAATATTTGCTAATTTAAGTCACTGTTTTTTCTTTAAATACTCAGATATTAAAAATGATTTACTTCTCAATCATATAAATCACTTTTATGATTTTATATATAGGTTGAAAAAATCTCATTAATCAATGTGTAGCAGTTTGACCCCACTCCAATTAGATATTATCCGCCCTAACCCATCAATTTTATGGATTTGTCCGCATCTCACATAGTTGGAGTCTAAACGAATCTTATAAGTTTAAGATTTCCTTAATACACATTTGATGTGGGACTGTAATATTTTCTCTAGTCTAATCTCTAACGTCCTCGTCAGACTACCTTCAAGAAGGGTCCCACATGATAGTACCCTCAGGATGGTTCTAATACCAAATGTTACTATCTTGGGTCCAACTCCGATAAGGTATTATCTGCTTTGGTCCACCAGACTTACAAATTTGACCTATAAAAGATGTCTTATATAGTCAGAGCTCAAACTAACCTTATAAGTCCAAGATTTTCCTAATATCCATCAAATGTGGGGCCGTAATATGTTCTCCCGTTTAATCTTTAACGTTCTCATCAGACTACCTTCAAGAAGGGTCACACATGATAGTATCCCCAGGGTGACTTTGATACCAAATGTAACAGTCTCAAGTCCAAATGAGGTATTATCCGCTTTGACCTACTAGCCTCATAGATTTATCCACCTCACATAGTTAGATTTCAAACCAATCTTGATATGCCCTAAATATATTAGCTTATAAAAGGAAGTCAAAACCTAACAATCATTACCCAAGTCAAATGTTCTGGCAGGAGCAATTATTTCCAACCTAATAATGAAGGGAGAGATCCACGCTGGCGCCTTAAACCTCCAAAGTGATCCACGCCCCTACGTCATAATGATGGATCACCCCAATGGTCAAATCTCGCCACTATAAAGAAGGGAAACGCAAACAAGCATAGGTAACTCACTCTTAATCCAATCTTACTGTTGCATTCAACCTCTTCGAAACATTCCCTTACTTAGGCATCAGAGTGATCCCCCAGAGTACACCCTAGATCCTCCAAGCCTACTTTATTTTCATCCTTTTTCAGGTCATCGGAATTCGGAGAGCAACGTCGTAGATCATCGCCATTTTTATCCTGCGATAGTTGGCGCCGTCTGTGGGAACCACTTCTGAGAGGTGTTCATCTTACTTCCGACCTCCGATTCTCGAATAATGACAACAACACATGGCTCAAGCTCTGGCCCTTCCACTGGTAAAGAATCACCCCAGTCTGTTCACTCCACGCCCGGAGATTGTTTAGAGGTCACTAGGGAAGAATTTCTCACCTTCCAAAGGATCCCAGAAGAAGATGGAGGGTATGTTCAACCTACTCTTGTAGCAAAAGGGTCAGGAAGAACATGTCCCCCGCCAACAACAGGTTAGCCCCGACTCACCTAAGAAAGCAGAGAACCCGAAGGAGAGTGAGGGAAAAACTAACCTTACTAAAAAGGTGGAAGACGCGAACAGCGTAGGAGTCAACGAGCAAAGATCGAATAAGTTAGAGGGGAGGATAAAAAAGATAGATCAAATAGAGAAAATGATGAAAGAGGGTCGAACCAACCCCTCTTACGGGGAAACCTCTTTAAAATCCTTGGAGTCGTCGTTCATCAAAGAAGTGATGGAAGTCTCACTGCCCAGCAAGTTCAAAATGCCAACTTTTGAAAGGTATGAGGGTTTGACTGACCCGATCGATCATTTGGACACCTTCAAGGTGTTGATGCAATTGCAGGGCGCACCTGATGCCATCATGTGTTAGGCATTTGCAGTCACCCTTAAAGGTAGTGCTAGGGATTGGTACTAAACCCTATGGTCTGACTCAATCGGCTCCTTCTCTGAGATGAAACAGCAGTTTACCATCTTTTTTATCAGCAGCTGAAGAATCGTCAAAACTTCGGCTCATCTTATGAACTTGGTCCAAGGAGAATGGGAGACGTTGAAAAAATTCATACACCGCTTCGTCATCACTACCCTAAAGATCCGCAACCTGGACATTAGAGTGGCGTTGGCAGCCCTAACCACGGCTATTCAATCAGGGAGTTTCTTGTACTCCTTGGGGAAGAAGCCACCAGCTGATAAAGGAGAATTGATGGCCAGAGCACAGAAATATGTCAACCTGGAGGAGATGATGGATACAAGAGGAAATCGGATCGAGTTGAAAAGAAAGGGTAACAGAGAGGTCGATGAATCTTCCAGAGCCGAGGAGATACAGGAGAATAGCAAGCTACATGCTAGCTCTAGGGCAATGGGGCACACCAATCATTTGTCGAGGTTCATAAAGAAAGGGGATCGTTGAGGGGAAGCTCCTGAGCAGAAAATTCCAAACGGAGATGATAAAAAGGAACAAATCATTGGAGAAATTGATGTAATGTTTGGAAGACTCGCCAGTGACAGAGACAGCGGAAGTGCTCGAAAGAGGTATGCCAAGCAGGTGCTCTTAACGGAGAAAAAGGAGCCAAATGGCAAAAGAAAAAAGTAGGAAGACGCTATACTTCAGTAGCAAAGATGAAGAAGGAATACAACAACCCCATGACGATGCCCTAGTGGTATCCCTTCTCGTGGCCAACTACAAAGGCGCGTGCTGATAGACAACAGGAGCTCAACCAACATAATATTCTGGTCGGTGCTCGAATTGGATCAACAGGGAAAAACTTTCACAAGAACATGAAGAACAAATCAAAAACAAACATGTCATGCCAAACACAAGTAGAATAAAGAAACAAAGACAAGGGCGGAAGGAGAGCATACCTAGCAGAAGAAAGGGTTGAGACAAGGAACAAATGAGCGAGCTCACATCCATTATAGAGAAACCCACATGAATTCCCAAAAAAGTTAGCATCTCAAGAAGGCGGAAACTAATCAATTCGTGTGTGCGTCTCAAGGAAAAAAGATCAAATCCCTGTGCAGACACTAACATGGTGTAGCGCCTCGACTCGCCACGTGGGCCCGGAGTGCTACTTTAGTGACGTCTGTGTACCTGATACCTTATTCATCAAATATAAAATACACATACGCAATGGAAATATAATATAAAATCCTCAAGTTACATTACCAGAGTTCTAATTATCTTTATACGCAAATATATCCATTTTCACATAATTACATGCCACAAAACTAAACAAAAACAAAATCTCTATCTACACACTACCTACATAAAATTCACACCACTAGTCCGGCTCCTCTAGCCTGCTAGACCCGATCTATAGGATTCCCTGAAAAGACAGTTTGTAAAGTAGGGGTGAGACACAGCTCAGTAAGGGAAAGACTAAGTTCATGTCAGTGTGTGGCCAACATGCAATTAGTGTGCAGAAAATAACCAATTTACTAAGCAAATAAACACATTTATGAAAACATTCTTATTTTATACTCACACACACAATTAGCCGAGGATAGGGAAGATTATCCGCCCATACAAGTAGCTTCCCTCTGCTCTAGTACCATTACTACTACCTGAGCACTCACCTTTCTCAGCAAGCTCTCAAAGTTATCTTGTTAATTAACCATATTCACATAAATTAACAAATATGCATATAAGACACTCCATGTGACAAACACGCCATTTACATACCCATGGCACGAGCTGTGTGGGCCAAAGGATGGACTAATGTCCTGGGGGATCCACCCAAACAGTAGTCATCTATACTCCGCGGGTACACGCAACTCCAATTGCTGGTCCGATTGCCCTCACCCAGGGGTGCATTCTCCTCACGTAGGCAAATCAAACAAGGCCACCCTACCACCTCTCAACACAAGTGTGGGCGCACACGGCCACATAACAAATCTCTAACAACGGTACCGTGCTCACACTACACTGGTCCCCAGGGTTCCTAAAGTATATCATGCAATTTAAATAATAGAAAATATCATTTCACATATATTTCTTGTTATTCCAAAAACCTGGCCCTCGGCCAAAAATACAATCTGGCATGTAGCCATCAATTAAAACTCGGCCTCGACCCTCAAATAATAATCCTGGTCCTTGGCCAATCAAATAATACCCATCCACTAGCCATTAATTCAAACACTTGCATTTCATAAACAATTCCAGTATTTTCACAAGCATTTCCAGTATTTCTCAACAATTCCAGTATTTCTCAAACAATTCAGTATTTCAAAATCTCAAATTCAGATATACAATAATCTATACAAATTAAGTCATCTGCCACACAATTTTCCACATTTTAACATATCCATATAAATAAACAAACTTTTCACCATTCATTTTATTCAAAAATACCATACCATATATCCTAAGTTTGTAAAATCCATTTCGAACAGTTGGTTTTTAAAATAGCATTTAAATTCCCAAATAAATAAATAAATTTGTATTAACATAACAAAATTGATTCAAATTTCATAAAATTACTAATTTAACTTAATTCTCTTACCTGATTCTTAAAAAAACCCGATAATACCTCGGCCTATGCCCCAGGCGTTAAAAAAATCCCTGAGCCCTGAAATTCAAAATTCACTATATTATTCGTCATAATCCCTAGAACAACTTTCCCTAAAATTTTCCTAGGTTCTAAATACCCTAAATAGCCTAATAAAAGCCTAAATTATTAAACTTACCCCCGATTTAGGATTGGTACCCCAGAACTCCAATTCGAAAACTCGCTCCGGTTGTAGAGAATCTCCCCGCGAGTCTCTGGGAAATTTCCGTTCGTTAATGGGGCTTATAGTTTAAGAGAAATTGAGGTAAGTTTGAGATTTGGCCTTACCCTAGGAGATATGCCTACGCCGCTCCCACGACAAATCTGCTCCAGTAGAAATGTCGGTGGCGGCGAGTAGAGCCCAACGGTATTTTCGAATTTTTGATCAACCGAATAATAGAGAAGAGATGGATGAGAGTGGGAGAGAAGAGGCGGAGGAGACGAACACGTCTCTCTCTCTGCTTCTTCTTCTTCTGTTTGTCTAAAAATTCCTAAAGCTTCAATTGAAGCTTCAAGTTACCTAATAATATATTTATAATATTATATTATTATTATTATTATTATTATTATATTATATTATTTAATTAATTATTATTATTTAATTATTTATTTTTGCAATTAATTTTTTTTAATTTTTAATTTTATTTTTTAAAATTTGTAATTTTACTTTTAATTTTTTTTAATAATATTTTTCAATTAATTTTTTTAAATCAATTTTTTTTTTTGGGATGACTACACATGGCGCCAATTCCAATGAATCTTGATTCTCCAAAGGTATGATACAATTAAAAAGAGACTCTTAAATTTTGTAAGAGCGGCAAACGTAATGAATAGACACCAATGTAACATCAGAGCGACCCAACTGGCAAGCACAGGTCACGTGGCCAGAAGGTTGCCCAATAAACGAGCACAACTCATTAGGCAAATAAGAATAGGCCCAACTGACAAGCACTGCTCGTAAGGCCACGCAACTGTCCAACAAATGAGCACAGCTCATTAGGCAAAGAAGAATAGGCCCAACTGACGAGCATCGCTCGTAAGGCCATGCTGCCCAACAAATGAGCACAGCTCATTAAGCAGAGAAGAATAGGCCAAACTGACAAGCACCACTCATGAGGCTAGAAGATTGCCCAACAAATGAGCACAACTCATTAGGCAAAGAAGAATAGGCCCAACTAACAAGCACCACTTGTGAGGACAGAAGAATGTCCAACAAATAAGCACAACTCATTAGACAAAGAAGACCCAACTGACGAGCACAACTCGTGAGGCCACGCAATCGCCCAAAAAATGAGCACAGCTCATTAGGCAAAGAAGGCCCAACTGACGAGCATAGCTCGTGAAGCCACGAAGAGCAGCTTAGCAGAAACAGCTCAGAAAGAAATGCCAAGAAGATCAGCTTGGCAAGAAATGCTATGAAGAGCAGCTCAACAGAAACAGCTCGGCAAGAAAAACCACGATGAGCAACTCAGCAGAAACAGTTTGACAAGAAAAACCACGAAGAGCAGTTCGACAGAAACAACTAGGCCAAAAATGCCACAATGAGTAGCTCAACAGGAACAGCTCTGCAAGAAATGCCACGAAGAGAAGCTCGGCAAAAACAGCTCAGCAAGAAATGCCATGAAGAGAAACTCGGAAAAAACAGCTCGACAAGAAATGCCACGACGAGCAGCTCGACAGAAACAGCTCAGTAAAAATGCCAAGAAGAGTTGTTCGGTAAGAACAGCTTAGCAAGAAATGCCATGAAGAACAACTCGGCAAGAAATGCCACGAAGAGCAGCTCAGCAGAAACAACTCGGTAAGAAAAGCCACGAAGAGCAGCTTGGCTGGAATAGCTCGATAAGAAAAGCCACAAAGAGCAGCTCGGCAGAAATAGTTTGGCCAGAAATGCCACGACGAGCAGCACGATAGAAACAATTCGGCAAGAAATGCCACGAAGAGCAGTTCGTTAAGAAATGCCACGAAGAGCAGCTCAGCAGAAACAGCTCGCCAAGAAATGCCACGACGAGCAGTTCGGCAGAAACAGCTCGCCAAGAAAAGCCACAAAGAGCAGCTCAGCAGAAACAGCTCGGCAAGAAATGCCACGAAGAACAGCTCAGCAAGAGCAGCACAGCAAAGTCAGCCCAACAAAGACAGCTCGACAAAATATTAGCATAGGCTCGGAAAAATGCAACCTAACACGCAAATCGGCTCGGCAGAGCCGAACGAGAATCCAACCAGCTCAAACCGGCCAACCTAAAGAACAAAAAAGGAGACAGGACACCAACTCGAAATTTCAAGAACAAGTTCCGAAAATTTGGAACTAAGGGGGACAACTGATATGCCCTAAATATATTAGCTTATAAAAGGAAGTCAAAATCCAACAATCATTACCCAAGCCAAATGTTCTAGCAGGAGCAATTTGCTCCAACCTAATAATGAAGGGAGAGATCCACGCTAGCGCCTTAAACCTCCGGAGCGATCCACGCCCCCACATCATAATGATGGATCACCCCAAGGGTCAAACCTCGCCACTATAAAGAAGGGTAATGCAAATAAGCATAGGTAACTTACTCTTAACCCAATCTTACTGTTGCATTCAACCTCTTCGAAGTATTCTCTTACTTAGACATCGGAGTGATCCCCCGAAGTACACCTCGGGTCCTTCGAAGCATTCCCTTACTTAGGCATCGGAGTGATCCCCCGAAATGCACCCTGGGTCCTCCAAGCGTACTTTGTTTTCATCCTTTTCAAGTCATCAAAAGTCGAAAAGTAACGTCGTAGGTCATCACCATTTTTATCCCGCAACAAATCTTATAAACTCAAGATTTCCTTATTGTATATATGCTATGTATAAGTGTAACACAATGCCTAAAAAAACTTTGTTATTCACTAATTGATAATTTTGGGTAAATTTTCAGACAAGAAAACAATGACATGTATATTAACTATATTTTCTACATTGTATTTAATGGGGATAAAAAATATAGAGGAATGATAAAATGATTAAGAACAATTATGAGTTAAAATTATATATAAAAAAAATTACTATTTTTGGCTTTGGATTCTATTTACTCCATGAGTGGAGAGATGAAACATCCTATACATTTCTAAATGATAACTAAATTGACATTAGTCATAATCATTGGTTTAAATGATACTTTGAATTACTATATGGGTTTAAAATATACATTATTTAAATTAAAAATATAAGTGTTTCATTATTTGAGTATACAAATTGTATAGAATCTATGTTCGGATTGATTCTATTGATAATAAAAATAGAATCACAATAGCAAAGTATATTAATGTACTAATTCTTCAATGAATTAAGTAATAAAAATAAAATGCAAGTACTAATAGGAAAAAAAAAATTAGAAGAAACTAGTATATATAGTTTGATAAATTCTTAAGTTATTATTGAAACTCATAATTAAATTGAAAATATTTTAAATATTCAATAACTAATGTGTATATCATAATTTTTTAAGTATTTAAGCACTCCTAAATATTTCATTATTAGTTTACATCATTAGGATATACAACAACAACAACAACAACCAAAGAAAAGTTAACATGAAAAGAAAATTTAGTAGGTTTGAATCTTTTTACACCGAGTTAAAATTAATGAAATGATTTATTTTATAAAAAAAACAAACTTTTCGTAATTATTTTATTTAGTCGTTAAGATATGTATATTCAAAGAAAAAAGAGATTGTAAAATTTATCAATATATCAATAAAATTTTGACCCTTCCATTCTTTCAATTTTGTTTGAGAAAAAATAAAAAGAATATAAAAAAATTAGTTTTTCATTGTGTTTTCTCTACATCAAATACTATTAGTAATAAAAAATTTATTCTTCATATACTTAAAATTAAGAAAAATTGAAAAATTAATGACTTAATGAATAAATATTTATAAATGATTCACTACGTGGAAAACACTTTAAATTTTCTGTCTTTTCCTTTTCTTTCAAGAACAATTTCTTTCCTAATTATTGGAAGGAATCTAAAACAGCATGTTTTGTAAATAAGAATCAAATGAGACCAAATTTTTCGATGAAACATGAGTTCTTTAAAAAGCTTTCTTCCCTTGATGTTGGGCTAAACCAAGAACCATTCAAAATTCAACAGGTAAGAACATGAAGCTCAAGTCTTCAATTCAGCATAATGAATTTTTAAGAAAATTTAACATAGTTTTACATTATATGTTATCCAAACTTACACAACTCTTAAGTTCAACATTTGAACTCATTTCCAGAAGGCCCAAAGAGAATAAATCTCCGGACAGACTATTTCTCGAAAGCCTAATATACATTGTTTCTGTATTAGGCATGGCCAAAATTCATGCATATTAGCTAGTAAGAAACATGCCTCTAGGTTTTTAAAGCATTATCCAAAAGCAAAATATTTGACTTCCTGGATTTTATATCTCGACCCATGCCCCCGGTAAATGCAAGTGGGCTCCACACCCACATGGGTTCACTCTTATGTTTATCGGGGCGGGCCGAGATATGACGTCCCGTATACCTAACATCCCCTATCCAAAAATTGAAACTATACAAGTATTTTACAAGACGAGCAGCACCGAACACCAAAGGAAAAAAGACAAAAAAAGAACAAAAGAAAAGCAAAATAAGAAGAAAATGCTATAATTTATAATACAACATCATCCCCTTAAAACTTCCTAAAAGATTTCTAACTCCTTTCATTCTTCTTTCTTCTTCTCTCTCTTTCTTTTTCCTATTCATATTTTCTTTTTTTCTTTTTGGCTGTCCTTTTTCAAGTATAGTGAGGGGAAACAGAAGGTTTGGGATGTGAAGCCTTCTTGGCAGAAGTGGCAGAAGCTTCAACTGCACTTGGTATTACATGCTGCTGATTTTGAACATTTTTTGTGGTGCCTTTTGGGTCTTGAAGTTGCTCCAATGCTGTTACCACTTCGTTCATGCTTGGTCTGAGCTTGTGTTCTGGAGAGAGGCAATGAAGCGTAAGGCTGGCTGCCTTTAAGGCCCGTCCCAGTGAGTACTGCCCCTCAAGACGCCCATCCAAAACACGAAAAATTTTCTGTTTGTTGCCCAGACAAGGCTTCGCCCACTCTACCAGGTTGTGCTCCCCGAACGGCCTATTCTTGTCCAGCACTCGCCGCCCGGATAGCATCTCCAGAAGGACAACTCCGAAGCTGTATACATCGCTCTTGGCAGTGAGATGACCTTCCAGGACAAAAAAGCTCAAGGATCAGTAATGAATGCAAGAAACCAAAATGAAGAATATAATGGTTGGAATTGCACGTTGGATTAGCTTATCAGATAAAGCGCAAGAAGTGAGCATTCGATACATGAGAACTGAAGGGGATGATCCCTTTCCCTGCTGTTGTTGATGGATGAGAGAGGACTATTGGAAAAATGTATAGCCAAAGGCTGGTGGTGGTATTTATTTTTCATTTTGGTGAGAAGCACTTGGTATGGTGGCTAATTAGACGAACCAAATAAAATTTGACCATATCATACATGGGAACCAAACTTTTGACCATATCATAATTGGACATTCGAGAGAGCTATTGGAAAAATGCACAAAGGAAGGCTGATTTTGGTCATGGGTTTATGGAGTTGGAGGATTTGAACTAGACATCGTGATATGTTCTACTCTTTTTGGGTATAGCCATATACATATTCAATAAAAAAAAGGAACAAACGAAGGTCCAATTGTTAGCCTTGAAAAAATCACCTTAAGGATTATATTCTTAGAACATTTTCCAAAACTTCACAGTTGAATTCGACACAAGTGGTTGGCCTACCATCGTTTAGCTTTGCCATCAGGGCTTCTAGGGTCCAAAGCCTTTCAAACTCTAAATCACATAGCTGGGCATACTTAATAAATCACTAAAATTTGTTTTGTGGTGAAACCCATTCACTCCTACAGAATAGTTGGGTGCAGACAGAAAAATGAACACCAAAACACCAATGCTCCCAAAAAGAAAATTTAAAAGGGGGAAAAAAAGACGGTCCACTTCAGTTGTAATACCTGTCGATACATATTCCGGAGCAGCATATCCATGGGTCCCCATGACCCTGGTAGAGACATGGCTCATATCTCCAACAGGCCCGTCCCTTGCCAACCCAAAATCAGAAAGTTTTGCATTGTACTCCTGCAGATTTGAAGCAGAAAGGCAATGAGAAAGCAAATAAGTCTGGATGAATCCCCAAAATTATCAAAATAAAACAATAGTAATGGATACATGATCAAATAGTGCTTCAAAAGTAACATACTGAATCAAGCAAGATATTGGAAGTTTTGAAGTCTCGATATATAACTCTTGGTTCGGCATTATGAAGAAAGGCAAGGCCCTTTGCAGCGCCAAGGGCAATTTTCATGCGGATGCTCCAAGACAATGGCTGAAAATGAGACCCTCCTGTTTCGACAATAATCAAATTCATTATTTATTTTTTTTTTTTAAAAACACTCTTTCGGGAAAATTAACTAAAGGGAAGGGACAATTAAGAACAATGTCTGGATGTGGTGTTTATGAGAGGGGCATAAAGAACTAACTCCTGAACAGATGATTTTCCATGCTGCCCCGAGGCATGAATTCGTATATCAGAAGCCGATGATCATCCTCCAAACAGTAACCAACCAGTTTCACAAGATTAGGATGGCGCAGCCGCCCAAGATAGTTTATTTCTGTCTGCATGTTCATTGTCACAATACAAATTTATCAATTCTGTTCTTCAAACTATTAAAAATATCAAGGCATTTTTAGGAGGTCACAATTAAAAACTCCTCAAAATTGACAACTGCTGCAAAACTACATAAACCCCTAATCTGCTCGGAAATTTGCAACCTCTGAAAACCAGCAACAATCATAACTAGAAAACACTTAAAAAGTGTACAATGAAAAACATACCAACCACTCCTTGTGACCCTGGCGCCCTTCTTGGTTGAGCCTCTTCACAGCAATCACCAAGCCAGTCCCTGGCCTAGCCGGACTAAGCGAATTCTCATCGATCCACCCCTTAAAAACCGCACCAAAGCCACCTTCCCCTAATACACTATCAGGCCGGAAGTTTCTGGTGGCAGTTCTGAGTTCATTAAAGCTAAAGTTCTTTAAATTGGAGGACTGCAAAATCTCACCCTCACTCCGGGAAGCTAGGGATACGGAAGCGTATGAGAACTTGCTGCTCGAACTACTCAGATCATATCCATCTCTACTCACATTTTTCGAGCTCGCACCTTCACAAACCAACACAACTCATTTTCCAAATATAAACAAAGGGTGAGAAAGGAAACTTTCTGTAGAAATTCTTACTGCTTATTGGCTTAATGCCAGTTTTGTCTATTTCCAATATTAACTCATCATGATATTATTCACATACATACTGACATAACTCTAAATCATAAATAGTTTGAGACTCTAATAATTCAAAATTTGGGAAAACAAAAATAGGTCAATATCAGTCAATCATTTGGATGAAATTAATGAACGGATTTAGAAGAAAACTAAGCCTCTTAAATAAACATGTGTTTCATCTCATAACCATCTGATATAATCAGGAATCATGTACCGTACAGAAGAAAACATGGATTGATTCGCTCGTGAAGTAAAGTGAACGGATTCAAGTAATTTGGGAATAATTCAACCTTTTGTTACCCAAGAAGTACAAATTAATTACTTTGATTTCCAAATTTGATCAATAAGGTGAGCCACGACGGAAAAATTTTGGAAAAATTTAAAAAACTTTACTGCAAGTCCTATTGAACCAATACCAAATAAAACCTAAACAGCACACATCATGAAGAAATCAAACTACAGTTCATGGATTTTTCTTTCTGAAGTAAACCCATTATCCCAAAGAATAAGAAATCCATCTTCGATTGAGAAAACGGCAAAAAAAAACTTTGCAAAATCAAGTGCAGCCATTAGAATTCTCAGCAAGAGAAGGAATAAGTACCAGTTTGAGGTGGACTCTCGGCTTTGATACGATTGCTCCAACAGGAACCCATCCAAACAGAAAGAAACCCCCCAACGTCTCACTCCAACGCTTCCACCATAAGCTTCTCTTCTCCACACTTTATTTCGACAAAACACTGCAATTTCAGGCGCACTCAACTTTAACAAAACAGAGCAAAACAGAACAAACCAAAAGAAACTCCATTAAAGGGTCCCCAAAAGCACAGCTCAGATCTGATGCAAAACGTGGTTTTTCCCCAATAAAGTTGGTTGCTCATCGCGATCATTAGGTCACCTCTCTGAAAGACAACCCCAAAAATAGAGAGAGAGAGAGAGAAAGAGAGAGAGAGAGAGAGAGAGAGAGAGAGAGAGAGGAAGACAAATGGAACACGAAAAGTCTCACCTCCTCTGCTTTGGGAGTTGTTGCAGACAGGGAGAATAGGAAGATTGGAAACTGAAGCGAAGTTGCAGAGAGACAGAGAGAGGAAATGCTTCTTTACGCTGTTGTGGTGTATGTATCATGCGAAATCATTTCGCTGCTCAAGCTTTTGGTGTATGGAGAAAAGCAGATTGCAAAGAAAACAGAGGCAAAACACAGACACAAATTGGGCAGTAAGCAATCAAGCATCGCACTTTTATTAGCCTCTCGCCGTGCCCAGGAAGTCCACCGTTGACCTGCTTTTCTTTTTTTCATTTCCGTTTTTTTTTTTTTTACCTGTTTTCGTGTCCTCGGCCCCCAACAATGCGTCGATGAGTTTTTTCCCATGTTATCCCTTTCTTTTTTAAATATATTAAATAATACCTTTTCTAGAAAAATATTTCCCGGAATAATCCTGACGTAATCTCGCTACTTGGAGTTACGAGATTTAAGCAAATCTCGCTATTTGAAGTAGTGAGATTTGCCACGTGTCATTTCCATAAAAAATATATTTTTTAATATATTTTTTAAAAAAATAAAAATTCGAGAAATAAATTATTCTGCGTAATAAACCAGGAAATAATTTATTACGCAAAATAATTTATTTCCTGATTTATTATTTTTTAAAAAAATATATTAAAAAAACTTATTGTATAATAAATTAAAATTTTGAACTTTATTTTAAATTACCAATTTTAATTGTACCTGAAATTAATATATATATGTATATATATATATTGACACAACATATATATATATATATATATACACTGACAGATTGTTAAAGGGACAGAAAATATAACGTTCAAAAATATTATTCATTTTTAAAAAATATTTAAAAATAATAATATATATTTAGAGTTTGAAATTTAAATTATGAATATGATTTTTATGTATTTGTACAAAAAATAAATATTTTTTTTATAATTTTACCCAAATTTAAATATGACTCTCGAATTCAAATTCCCAAATATAATTTTTTATTTTAATTATTAACTGATTTTTTATGATCGATGAATAAAAAAAATCAAAGTAAAAAGTTGATTCTTTTTAAGAAACAAAAAAAAAAAAAAAGTGTGTTGGCTTTTTTGAGGTTAAATATTCTTAAGTCAAAGATTTGTATAATTAATGTATTTATTTGTGGATTTTAATTATGTGGGATACTCTTTCTAAGATTACTTCTTAGGTGTTTCCACTTATTGTTTTGTTCAATTAATAAAAAAAAAATGAGAGAAGATTAGGATATGATAATTATGTATACATTTATTATTCAAAATAAAGATGGATTATCTTTATTATAAGAGATGAGAAAAAAAAATGTTAAAGACTTGCTTAGTT
The DNA here is from genome assembly GCF_029873635.1 of Malania oleifera. Lineage (NCBI taxonomy): Eukaryota > Viridiplantae > Streptophyta > Magnoliopsida > Santalales > Ximeniaceae > Malania > Malania oleifera. The sequence continues at coordinate 81,553,704 of NC_080423.1, read as the reverse complement.
GTGGAAGATATTTTTTATTTTCTAATATTTAAAATTTTAAAAAGTTATAAAAATTTAGCTTTTTTAAAAAAATATTTTGAATATACATATAAAAAAGATATAGAATTGGGTGTAAATACCCAGAAAATATAATAAATAAAAGAAATTGGAAAAAATAAATTTTTGGCTGAGAAAGGAGAAAAATCGGCGACGATTTTCTGGAAAGGAGAGAAAACCGGTGACAGTTTTGAGGATTTGTCTCGAGACGGTAAATAAAAACCATTTCAAATTCTAAATAATTCTCTTTACATTTTGTTAATTTATTATTTATTAAATATAATTCCGCCTAATTATCAACAAGACATTTAAACTATGATCATTTGTTAGCAATTTTTAAAAATTAAATTGTGATATCCAAAATAATATGTAAATCGCTTTAATTTAAAATTTTAAACAGAAGATAGTGCTTTTGAGATTTAGTGAAAAATATAAAAATATATATTTTAAATTTTGAGATTTGTTCAAAAAAATATATATTTATCTTTATATTTAATATGAAAATATATATTTTAAAAAAATTATTCTGCATAATAAATCGGGAAATAATTTATTACGCAGAATAATTTATTTCTTGATTTATCATTTTTTTAAAAAATATATTAAACAATATATTTTTTATGGAAATGACACGTGGCAAATCTTACTACTTCAAATAGCGAGATTTGAATAACCTTGACGTAATCTCACTACTTGGAGTAGCGAGATTACGTCAGGGTTATTCCGAGAAATATTTTCCTAGAAAAGGTATTATTTAATAAATTTAAAAAAGAAAGGGATAAAATGGAAGAAAGACAAAAACCAGAAAGAGATAATTAATTAGCGCCTGTTTGGTGCTGCGAGCGCAACAGCAATTTTTGTCACCTAAACTTTTAGGGCAAGTTTCACATCATTGTTAATAATTATAAAAATTAAAATTAAAATAAAATAAATAAATTCTAAAAACAAAATATTCTAATCAGCAGTTTCAAATTTAGGATTTATATAAATTAAGTCTGATCTTAAGTCATTTGGTCTCAATTCATAGCATAATATAACTTGATTTAATTTAACTAAGGTTCGATTTAAAGTCGAGTTACTCAAGTTAACTGATAAGTCAAGTTCGAATTTTATACCATTATTCATGTTAATTTTTTGAGTTCGATCCCTAGTTTTGATAATGACAAACCGCAAGTTACTTATGTATGTTTCTAGTGGTTGAACAGGTTATAATTTATCACACACATAAGAGGTTTGAGATGAAAGTCAGACGAAACTCAAAGAACACATTATTTAGCATATTCCATGAAAACAGAAGAGTAAAAGAAGAAGACGACATGTTTTCAGTTGTATATGCATTTAATTTTTCTATTTTGGTCTATAATAGTTGCATACATCCTGCATGATATGTCTTAATGCTCAAACAAAATCGTAGACAGACCTTAGGATTGACTTCGGTCGACCGACGCCAAGTTTTTAGGCTAAGTTAAATAGTCTTAGCCTTAGATAGACCTTAGGTCTCTGCATATAACTTTTACTAAAAAATCAGGACCACATCTTAAAAGTAAAAAGGGTTTCGGGCGACCGAACTGTGTGTGTTGAAAACGCCTCGGTCAACCGAACCGTTGAAAGGTCAAATAGTTGACCTAACTTCGGGCGACTAAACCAAAAAAGGACTTCATCGTCCTCAGTCAACTAAACTTGCACGCTTACCTTTTTCACCAACTCAGTAGTCCGAACTTTACATTCAAAATTATCTCGGGCGACCGAACTTTGAACCAAGCAACCGGACCTCGAGTGTTTGGAAAATCGCCTTAGTTCAGCCACCTGACCATGATCTCGAGCACCCAAACTTGAAAACGTCTTTTTCATCTGTGTCTGTTTGAGCAACCAAAACTCTCGAGTTGCCCAGATTTAACTACAATAATTAGGGTAAAATTTTAATTAAAAATTTTTAATAATACCCTCTATGTCCCCAACGATCATATAATGTTGAAAAACTATAAATACCCCCTCATTTGCTTAGATTAATAACTTTGATTAGCCAACTTTTCTATCTAATTTTATCCTAATTAAAGTTCCTCCAAAACACGTTTTCATTACAAAACTCTTTTCTTGGGGCAAATCTTTTACTCTCCAAAACTCTCTTTCATTTAGTTGTAAATCATTTTTACAAGAGAGTATTTTGTATAGGCATTTTTGTTGTGCAAAATCATTTGAAAACAAAACCCTATGTTCTCCAATTTGTTCTTGAAAAATATTGTTAGGAGAAAATCTTTTATTAGGACTTAAATCTTTGAAATCTTCATCATACATATTATGTTCAAAGATTGCAAAAATATTTTGAAAAACACTCTTACTCTACTAAGTATATTTCATATCATATTAGAGAGTGCATTTGTTAGAGCTTAAATGTGTACATCTTTGCTTGTATTTTTTAGAAGCATTATTTTGTATAAAAATGATTTTAATGTATCGATTGGGCTCAGGCCGGAATTGTACTGGAGAGTCTTAGCCCTGTAAGTGAGACCGGTTGGGTTCAGCTTGGAATTGAACTGAGGAGTCTCAGCCCCGTAAGTGAGACCAGTTCGGTTCAGTCTGAAAATTGAACTAGGGTTTTCCTCGCCCCATAAGGAGATGACGTAAACGGCTTTTACTCTGCCCATTTAAGTGAGTAAGAATAGTGTAATCCTTGGGGGGTATACCCAAGGCGGGGACGTAGGTTAGTTTGGCCGAACATCGATAACAAATATTGTGTGTTCCTCTCTCCCTATCTCGTTTACTTTCCGCACTGTAATTTCCATATGTGTATGTTTGTCCATTTACAGTTATAATTATTTGCATGCACACATTCATTTAAATAAGATATGCTGCACGTGTATGTTCGCACTCATGGTTTTATTATTTACATACACGTCATTATGTTGAATAGGATATGAACTGTGATAAATTGGCGAAATGTTTAAATTAGCCAAAAGTTTTTGAAAGCCAATTCAACCCTCCTCTTGGAATCACACCAATTCCAACAATTCTTGAATCTAATCAAAATTGATTAAGTCATTTTTAGATAATAAATAGAAATAATTAAACAAGTTTAATTGAGTTGAACTCAAATTTTGAAAATGTATTATTAAATTTAGCTTGAGTTCAATATTTTTGACATTGATGCAATTTGAGTTAAATTTGAAATTCAAAATTTTTTAACCCAATTGAGTTTTTGTATCCCACTATATTGATTCGAATATACTCCTATTGGGAACTAACATAAATTTTAAAGCTTGAGCTCTTGTTTTTTCTTTTTCTAATTTCTTCTCAAACCAAATAACAATAAAAAATATGATTAAAACAATAAAAATACAAAGTAACACAACCTATAAATATTATAATAAGAAATAAAATTAATTCTAATTATTTTACTTACTATATTATGTTTAAACTCACTTGTTAATGATTCCAGAACAATTTTAAAATTAGAAAAATCAATTTTTTGTAGATTATTTTTTTCAAAATTTTGAAAAATTTATTCATATTTTATTTTAGTTATATTTTAAATAGGGTTATTCTATTTTAATTTTATTAATAAATTTGGTGTAAAATATATAATTTAACTAGAAAAATTAACGAATTGAAATAACATTTTAATACAATAAATTAAATCATAAAATGTAATTTTTAATTTTTGAAAAATCTAACCACACAAGAAAAAGAAATACAAATAAATATGTTATCATAATTTATTTATTTTTGCTATAAAGCAACAAAAACAAAAAATAAAAGGATAATTAATTGCCAAACAATTTCATTGCATTCAGCTTTTATTTTTAATTTAAAATTTTATAATTTTTGAAAATTATGTTGAAGGTCTCTTAAAGTACTCATTGTCCCTAAATTTATATTTGGGACTTTGAATTTTGGATAATGAGTTTAAATTTGTATAAATTTAAATAAAATATATTGAAATTACAGGAAGAAATCCTCCCTCAGATGCCTACAATTCCTCCAGATAAACGTGCAAAATGCTGACATGAAGAATAAATTCTGTTGAGGTTGTTAACATGAGTTGTGAACATATTCTTAATTCATTATTTCTTTATTTCATTTTTGTAGTCTATAAATAGAGTAGACACTTGTATATGGACACGAGATACTAAATATAATTTATGTTTTCTATTTTTGGCATTATTTTATTTCCTTCATCCTTAACCTTCGTCTCTGCGTTACTCTCAATATGGTATCAGAGCAATGACCCAAAATTCATCCAACAATGATTCAAACATGCAATCCAATCCTGAGACCAACCTCCATCATCCCTCTTGCCCTTACTTCATTCAACTTAGTGAAGGAGTCCCATCTCCACTGGTTCCAAATCTTTTAACCACAAAGAATTATGTGACATGGGCAAGGACCATACGGCGTACACTTAACATCAAGAACAAGCTCGGCTTTATTGACGGTAAAATTCCTAAACCAACTAATGATTCCGATCCTCTCTTTGCTCCTTGGGAGCATTTTAATGACATGATAATTGCTTGGATCCAACACTCGATTGGCCTTGAAAATATATCAAGCATCGCACATGCTGATACCCCTGCAAATGTTTGGAATGACCTTCGTGAAAGGTTTTCTATCCAAAATGCTCCTCGCATTTTCAAACTCACCAAATCCTTTTCTTCGTTGATCCAAGATACTTATTACATAAGCCAATTTTATAACAAACTCAAAAGTTTTTGGGATGAACTCGAAATCTATGAGCCCATGCCCCTATGCACTTGTGGCTCGATAAAGACATTGATGGATTACGCACATCGCATCAAAGTGATGCAGTTCCTAATGGGACTCAATGATTCGTATGACTCTGTTCATGCCCAGATTCTACTATATGACCCTCTCCTTGCGTTGAATCATGTCTTATCTTTGGTTCAACAAGAAGAAAGGCGCAGACAACTCCATTCTATACCTACACCTCTCACAATGTCCACAAGGGGACCAGATCACCGCAACCAACCCTCTTCCTACAAGGATAGCTTGTATTGCTCCCACTACAATACCTTTGGTCACTCTTTGGAGTGTTGCTTAAAAGCCAATCCTAGTCTACTAGTGTGCTCCTACTGTCACATACCTGGACATATCAAAGAGAGGTGTTACAAACTTAATGACTTCCCTCCTGGACACAAAAACAACTTTAAATTTAGATCCTCTACTAATAAATCTTCTCTTAAGCTAGAACAAATCAACCATGGATCACCTATTACTCAGGAGCAGTACAACCACCTCCTTGCCTTACTCAATCATTCTCAAAGTGCAACCACTACACCTGCTGTCAACCATGCGCAAGCTAGCATCTCTAATTCTAGCTCCACTTTCGTGTCTGGTATTATGTTTTGTAATTCCACATACACATAGAGAATAATATCACCAACTCCACCACATCATGGATCATCGACATGGGTGCTACAGATCACATGATATGTAGCCCTAAATTTTTCACATATCATGTCACTCCCATTTCTCACATGATCAAACTCCCTAATGGACCCACAATGGCAATCGCCCACATTGGTGGTGTCTATCTTTTTGAGCATTTGGTTCTCAGAAATGTACTTTGTGTCCCTGAAATTTCATTTAATCTCAATTCTAAAAAATCATTGACAACTCATTCCAACTGCTGTCTAATTTTTTTCTCAAAATCATGTTATATCCAAGACCTTTCATCTTGGAGGATGACTGGACTGCGGAAGGTGCTTAATGGTTTGTATCATCTCCAACTTCCGAGACCCACCCCAATTGCCTTGCATTCTTTTTTTCTGACATTGTTTCCTTCTAGTTATGTTGACACTACAAATGTCATCAAGCTTGATGACTTTACTCTATGGCACTATCGGCTTGGACATAGTTCCATGACCCAACACATATTAAATGATATTAACAAAGATAATTTTAAGCCTTCGACTACTTCCAACGTCCCTTGTGATATTTGCTCTCTTGCCAAACAACACAAATTACCTTTTCCCCAATCAGAGACCAACATAACTAACCAATTTGATATTATCTTTGTTGACATTTGGGGCCATAACCCAACTCAAGCATACAATGGCACCAAATACTTCCTTACGATTATTGACCAATTTACTTGATACACTTGGATCTATTTACTAAAAGCAAAATCTGAAGCAAGAACTTCACTTCAAATTTTTTTCTCACTTGTTGAAAATCATGTTTCAAACTAAAATCAAAACAATTCGATCTGACAATGGAGTCAAGTTCAAAATGCAACTATTCTATCAATCCAAAGGTGTTTTGCACCAACTTACATGTGTTGCAACACCTCAACAAAATGCCTTAGTTGAGCACAAACATCAGCATATATTAAATGTCGCAAGGGCCTTAAAATTTTAGTCAGTCTTTCTATGCACTATTGGACTGATTTTATCACCACTGTCGTATATTTAATCGATAGAATACCCACCCTAAACCTTAATTACAAATCCCCTTTTGAAATCCTATATCACACTAAGCCTTCCTACTTCCATCTAAAAGTATTCGAGTGTTTATGTTTTACATCCACACTTAGCCATGCTTGCACCAAATTCGACCCAAGAGCTCGAAAATGCTTATTCCTTGGCTATCCATACTGTGTCAAGGACTATAAATTGCTAGACCTCAATACCAACCAAATTTTCATATCACTAGATGTTGTGTTTCATAAGATTTTTTTTTTCCCTTAAAACAACCCACACACCCCTTGTGTTCCTTCCCTCCTTTTTGTAGAGACCCGAACCCGTAAAAATAAGAAAGGGGTAAAAAGGGGATTTTTGCAAGCCTCGTCGATGAAACCAATGTTCTCGTTGGTGAAGGCCACTCAGTGCTTCGTCGCCAACATCAGAGTCTCGTCGATGAAGAGATCCCAACCGACAGGGAAAATATCAGGCTTGGGTTCGTCGACGAAGGAGGAGGTTCGTTAACGAACAACCTTCTATGGTTCGTCAATGAAGGACCATTTAGTCGACGAATTTGACCTGGTCAAAGGCCTATAAGTAGGATTTTTTACTTGCTTAAGGGTTAAGAAACCCAAAATTCTCTCTCTCTCTCTCTCTCTCTCTCTCTCTCTCTCTCTCTCTCTCTCTCTCTCTAGAATCGACGAGTCTTTTATCTCTCTCTATGATTCTTTGCCGTTCGTCGCTCGTTTTGACGATCAGAAGTTACTACGACGATCACGGAGCTAGGATCTATAGTTCTAGCGGATTAGATTTTCGATTTGGTGAAAAAGGTCGGGATTTGGTTTTCGAGCGTTTCGATTTCTGTTTCGAAATCAGGTAAAGGGATTATGTTTAATGCAATGTTTTAATGTTTTTTGATCCAATGGAAACAATTATGGAATGGAGTATTTATGTTTTCAGTTGTTCTTTTGAAAACCAATCGTTCGAAATGCTTGTTTTCGAACCTAGGATATACGATATGATATTTTGAGTAGAAATGAACAATGGAAAGTACGGTTTGATCTTGCAAACCATTTATTCAGTATTTTCCGTGGTTGCCTACGGGCTATGTTTTAAATATAGAAAATTGTGTGGCACGTGAATATGATTTTTAAAGTGATGGAAATACTAAGATGGGTATGTTTGTGTAATACTGAACTGTTTGCGGAAATACTGGAGCTATTTTAGGAATTACAGGAATTTTATGAGAGGGCCGAGGTCGAGTTTGTATTAAATGGGCGAGCCGAGGTTTTATGAAATGTGTTTTAAAGTAAAATTTTAATTACCTAAATTGCATGACATGCTTTAGGAAACCTGAGAACCAAGTGTTGTGAGCATGGTACCGTTTCTAGAGAGAGATTGCACCATTTGACTACGTGCGCCCTCATTTACAAGAGTGTGGTGTTGGGTGGTCCTAGCCGATTGACCTTGGTAGAGGTAGTGCCCTGCTATGAAGTGGTAAGGCAATCGAACCCGCAAGTGGTTTGCAGAAGCCTGCCGTCGGTGTATGCAGGGAGTTGAGTTGACTTGATTTGGGTTGATCCCCCATGTTTCTGTCCAGCCTTTGAGTCACACAACCCTGACCACAGGGGTTTATACATGGCGAGTAGTTCTAGGGTGTATCTTTCATGCAAATCTGTATATTTATGTAATGATATTATTATTTCCAGAATTGTTTTATATTGTGAGAAATGAGTATTTATATACTATGTTCAGTAAAAGAGACATGTATGGTGATTTTGAAATACATTGAGATGCTTGTTGACCACACACACTATCATTAACTTAATCTTCCTTACTGAGAGGTGTCTCACCCCCTTGTACAACGTATCTTTTCAAGGAATCACAGAGATCAAGTTTAGCTGATTCTAGGGGGTGGAGACTAGAAAAGTTTGGTGCGAGTGTCTTCAAGAACTCGAATGTGAGTAGTTATTGTAGTATGCCTTCGGGCTTGTATCGCTGGTCATGTGGACCGAGTAAGTGAACTCGTTATTTGAGATGTAACATGTGTATGGAAAGAACCTTGATATATATTGTGACTTAGACTCTAGCAATAAAATGTGGAGAATGTTTCATTTATTTCGTTGCATATCTATGTGATATGATGGTATCAGGTATTCAGACGTCACTAAAGTAGCACCCCGGGATCACATGTTGGGTCGGGGCGTTACAGGTGGTATTAGAGCTTAGGTTTGCTAGGTTCTGCAGACTTTGACGGTCAGTGTTAATTACCAGAGTATAGGTTGAGATAAGTTAAGAATGAGAAGGGGTAAGAGAGGTCGAGTTTTAGTCTAAGGGCTTGGAAACGGAATTCTATCGACGGTCTTCTGTGCATTTCCTGGAATGACGATTTCAAGAAAACCATGGTAAATCCACTAATGGTTTTGGTTCTAGGTTGAAGGACTGGGCTCAGAAAGTATGTGCGTCATGTCATCATATGTCTAGGGTTATATATTTTGGAAGTTTTGCAGTAGAGATGTACATGTGGGTCCTTTAAACTGCAAACTTATATGTTCTATCTGTTAGTCGTTCCATATTTATTTTAATCATGATAAATGTGGAATTTCTAAATCAGGTAATATCCTATCTTCAGGATGGATTCTAGGGGAAAGGGAGTCATGACTGGAGGGGACAATCACGTGGATACCTCTAGCAGTGATGATGTTGAAGCTTTTTCCGTACTACGTAGTAAAGCATGGCAGGCCAAGGGGGAGTCTCAGAGAGATTCCGGGGAACGGAGTCAACCGGTAGTTGATAGAGGCTGCACGTTCTAACAGTTCTCGCGGATGAATCCGTCAACATTCTCAGGAGGACCAAACCCGATTACGGCGGAGGACTAGGTCCAGGAGATAGAGGAGCTGTTGGAAGTGCTAGAATGCATGGAGGAACAGAAGATACTTTTTTTCGCCTTCAAACTGGTGGGGGAGGCAAAGAGATGGTGGTGATTGACAAAGCTGGTAAAGGAGCAGCGTCCAGGGTACATATTGGTTACCTGGAGCCGGTTTAAAGAGGTATTCTTCAGCAGATACTTCCCCGTTGCCACTAGAGAGGTAAAGGTGGAGGAGTTCCTATGTCTGACATAAGGATCCATGGCCATGTAGTAGTATGTGGTCAAATTTGTGGAGTTGTCCCGATTTGCTCCACATATGGTCCCGAATGAGTCGAGGAAGGCTCGAATGTTCGAGAGAGGACTGAGACATGCCATACGTGCGCAGGTGGTGGCGTTGATGGTCCAAGGCTTTACGGACCTAATGGACAGAGCCATGGCAGCTGAAGCCAGTATTCAGGAAGGGGAGCGAGAGGTAAGTCAGAAGAAGAGACCTTTATCTCAGAGTTATCAGTCCATTACTGGTCAGAGCAACTGGAAGCGGCGGGGTAGTTCGTCGGGCCAGAAACAGGTGTCAGGACCTCGAATTCCTCAAGGGAATTCCCAGTGACCTAACTGTCATAAATGTAATAAGGTGCACGCAAGTGAGTGTGGGACTGATTTTAAAGGCTGTTATCGATGTGGTAGTGTGGGACATTCGATACGGGACTGTCACGCAGTATTGAACTACAAACCTTCGCAGCAGCAGTATAGAGGAAGTAGTTAGGAGACTAGAGGAGGTCACCAAGGGGGCACTGCATAGGCGCAGGTGTACTCGTTGACGCCGGGTGATGCATAGAACGCCGATAATGTGATGACAGGTACGATTTCATTTATGTCACATAATGCTATTGTACTATTCGACTCAGGGGCTACCCACTCATTTGTATCCCTGAGATTTGCTAGAGTATGTGGCATTGAGACCCAATTGTTAGGGGTCGAGTTAGGAGTGGCTATGCCGATGGGGTCGGTTATTGTGTGCAGTAAGGTGGTTAAAGACCACCTGGTAGAGATTCAGAGGAGGAAGTTGTCTACTAGTCTCATTGTTATAAAGATGCAGGGATTCGATATTATCTTAAGGATGGACTGATTAGCATCCAGCTATACGAGCATAGAGTGCTGAAAGAAAGAGGTAGTGTTTAGACCTTTGGGGGAGCAAGAGTTTAAATTCATCGGGTCCTATGTGCGCGCTGCACCACAGATCCTCTCAATGTTGCAAGCGAGAAGGTTGCTCCTAAACGGCTGCCAGGGGTACCTATCGTGTGTGAAAATGGTACCAAAGGAGGGACTGAAGTTGGAAGATATATCAATGATACTGGAGTTTCCCGATGTCTTTCCTAAGGACTCACCAGGGTTACCTCCAGATCGAGAGGTGGAGTTCACTATTGAGTTAGCACCAGGGACGACACCAATTTCCAAGGCGTCATATAGAATGGCTCGAGCATAACTAAAGGAGTTAAAGGAGCAACTGTAGGAACTTCTAGATAATGGTTTCATTAGACCGAGCATATCACCTTGGGAGCATCGGTGTTGTTCGTGAAGAAGAAGGATGGGTCGATGAGGATGTGCATCAACTATACAGAGATAAACAAGGTAACTATAAAGAATAAATACCTGTTACAACGTATTGATGACCAATTTGACCAACTGAAGGGAAGCCAGGTTTTTTCTAAGATCGATCTGCGTTTAGGTATCACCAATTGAAGGTAAAGTCAAAGGATGCATCAAATACGGCCTTTCGAACCTGGTATGGCCATTTTGAATTTTTGGTTATGTCGTTTGGTTTGACGAATGCGCCTGCAGCATTCATGGACCTGATGAACCGAGTATTCTACGAGTACTTGGATCGGTTTATCGTAGTATTTATAGATGACATTTTGGTTTATTCAAGGAGTCCTTTAGAGCATGAAACTCATTTGAGGCTAGTACTTCAAGTACTTAGAAAGAAGAAGTTGTTTGCAAAATTCAAGAAATGTGAATTATGGCTTGAGCAGGTCACATTTCTGGGACATGTAGTGTCCAGGGAGGGAGTATCAGTAGACCTAGGTGAAGTAGAGGTAGTAATAAATTGGGCGATACTGAAGAACGTTCATGAGATCAGAAGTTTCTTAGGTCTGGCAGGGTACTACTGCCGTTTTATCGAAGGCTTTTCTAGGCTGTTAGGTCTGTTGACACAGCTTATGAAAAAGAATAGCAGGTTTGACTAGACTAGTGAGTGTGAGTAGAGCTTTCAGGAGTTGAAAGAACGTCTAGTCACAGCCCCAGTGTTGACCATTCCATCAGGGAATGGTGGTTACGTGATCTATAATGACGTATCCCAAAAAGGGCTCAGGTGTGTTTTGATACAACAGGGTAAAGTTATTGCATATGCTTCTCGGCAACTCAAGGAGTACAAGAAGAACTACCCTACGCATGACTTAGAGTTGGCAGCAGTGGTGTTTGCACTAAAGATCTGGCGGCACTACCTTTATGGTGAAAAGTGCGAGATCTTTACTGACCATAAGAGCCTTAAATACTTCTTCACCCAGAAAGAGTTGAATATAAGGCAACCTACATGACTCGAGCTGATTAAGGACCACGATTGCACCATTAGTTACCACCCAAGAAAAACTAATGTGGTGGTTGACGCTTTGAGCCGAAAGTTAGTGAGCGTGTCGGTTTCAGCAGTTGTCCTACAACATCAAATCGTGACGGATCTAGAGAGATTGGGAGTAGAGTTTGTGAACGCAAATCGACAAGCATTCATCACGAGTTTAGTTGTTCAGCCAACCTTACTAGAGAGAATCAGGACAGCTCAGAAGGAAGACGCGAAGCTGGTAGAGGTCATGGAAGGAGTGCAGAATGGAGAAGTTAGATTTCAATGTCTCTGTTGATGGGATGTTGAGATTCCATACCTAGATTTGTGTACCAAAAGACGCCGATATTAAATGGGTCATTCTAGAGGAGGCTCAGCGCTCTCTCTATACCATTCATCCAGGATGTACGAAGATGCATAGAGATTTGCGGGAATCATTCTGGTGGAGTAACATAAAGAGGGAAATTTCTATATTTGTGGAGCAATGTCTAACATGTCAATAAGTTAAGGCAGAACACCAAAGGCCAGTAGCTACAGCCACTTGACATTCTCAAGTGGAAGTGAGAGCAAATCTTGATGGATTTTGTATCGGGGTTACTTGCAGCGCTGCATGGGCAGAATGCCATTTGGGTTATATTGGATTGGCTGACGAAGACTACACACTTCATTCCTATCAGAGTCAGCTATTCCATGAATAGGCTGGCAGAGCTATATTTGCAAGAGATAGTACGACTTCATGGTGTCCCTGTTTCTATAGTTTCAGACCGAGACCCTCGATTTACCTCTGGGTTCTAGAAGGATTTACAGGATGCCTTAGGATCACAACTCACTTTCAGCACCTCGTTTCACCCGCAGACGGATGGACAATTAGAGAGGACCATTCAGACCTTAGAAGATATGTTGCGGGCGTGTGTGCTAAACTTTGGGGACAGTTGGATTCGGTATCTACCGCTCATGGAGTTTGCATATAATAACAACTACCAGGTCAGTATAGATATGGCACCATATGAGGCATTGTATGGTCACTGGTGTCGATCTCCGTTATACTGGGATGAGATAGGAGAGCGGCAAGTGTTGGGACCGAAACTGATCCAGCAAGCCTCTGCAAAGGTTGAGCTTATCAGAGAGAGGATTAGAGTATCTCAGCGTCGACAGAAAATTTATGCAGATACTCACCGACGGGAGTTAGAGTTTGAGATCGGGGATAAGATATTCTTAAAGATTGCCTCGATGAAAGGGGTGATGAGGTTTGGGAAGAAAGGAAAGTTGAGCCCTCGGTACATTAGGCCCTTTGAGATCCTGGAGAGGATAGGTCCAGTTGCTTACCGGGTGGCGTTGCCCCCAACACTGTCGAGTTCATGACATGTTTCACGTATCCGTGCTAAGAAGGAATATGTCAGACCCTTCGCACGTGCTCAGTTATGAACCTCTGGAGATCGGGGACGCATTATCATATAAGGAGGTACTGGTTCAGATTTTGGACCAGAAGGTACAGCAATTGCATATAAGGAGATACCTATAGTGAAAGTACTGTAGCGGAACCACGTAGTAGAGGAGGCTTCTTGGGAGTTAGAGGTTGAGATATGCCAGAAGTACCCACAGCTCTTCGAAGAGGGTTAGCACCAAATAGGTAAGGTAGGTTGTGTGGTTACTAGTTACTTTCATGTATTTAACAAAGAGGTTAGTATGAGAGTGTGATTTAACGAGACTTTATGTTGTATCCACGATATTCTTTCGCCCTAAGCGAGGGTATGTAGTAAACTTGGGTCGGAGCCGCTATGTGGGTGGCTATTGACTTTTTTGTAGAGCTAAGTTGTAAGTTGGAGTACGTTTGGTATCACTTAACAAATTTCAAGGATGAAATTCTTATAAGGAGGGGAGATTGTAGAGACCCGAACTCGTAAAAAATAAGAAAAGGGTAAAAAGGGGATTTTTGTAGGCTTCGTCGATGAAACCAATGTTCTCGTCGATGAAAGCCACTCAGTGCTTTGTCGCCGAAATTCAGAGTCTCATTGATGAAGAGATCCTGATCGACAGGGAAAATATCAGGCTTGAGTTCGTTGACGAAGGAGGAGGTTCATTGACGAACAGTCTTCTATGGTTCGTCGACGAAGGACCATTTCATCGACGAATTTGACTCGGTCAGAAGGCCTATAAATAGGATTTTTCATTTGCTTAAGGGTAAAGAAACCCAAAATTCTCTCTCTCTCTCTCTCTCTCTCTCTCTCTCTCTCTCTCTCTCTCTCTCTTTTTTTTTTCTAGAACCGATGAGTATTTTCTCTCTCTCTACGATTCTTCGCCGTTCATCGCCCGTTTCAATGATCGGAAGTTACTATGAGGATCAGAGAGCTAGGATCTACAATTCTAGCGGATTAGATTTTTTATTTGGTGAAAAAGGTCGGGATTTGGTTTTCGAGTGTTTCAGATACTGTTTCAAAATTAAGTAAGAGGATTATGTTTAATGCAGTGTTTTAAGGTTTTTGATCCGATGGAAACAGTTATGGAATGGAGTATTTATGTTTTCAGTTGTTCTTTTGAAAACCAATCGTTCAAAATGCTTGTTTTCGAACCTAGGATATACGATATGATATTTTGAGTAGAAATGAACGGTGGAAAGTTCAGTTTGATCCTACAAGCCATTTATTCAGTGTTTTCTGTGGTTGTCTATGGGCTATGTTTTAAATATAGAAAATTGTGTGGCATGTGAATATGATTTTTAAAGTGATGGAAATACCAGGATGGGTATGTTTGTGTAATATTGAACTGTTTGCGGAAATAATGGAACTGTTTTGGGAATTGTAGGAACTTTATGAGAGAGCCGAGGTCGAGTTTGTATTAAATGGTCGAGCTTGGGTTTTATGAAATGTGTTTTAAAGTACAACTTTAATTACCTAAATTGCGCGATATGCTTTAGGAAACCTGAGAACCCAGTGTTGTGAGCACGGTACCGTTGCTAGAGAGAGATTGCACCATTTGACCGCGTGCGCCCACATTTACGAGAGTGTGGTGTTAGGTGGTCCTAGCCGATTGACCTTGGTAGAGGTAGTACCTTTCTATGAAGTGGTAAGGCAATCGGACCCGCAAGTGGTTTACGGAAGCCTACCGTCAATGTATGTAGGGAGTTGAGTTGACTTGGCTTGAGTTGATCCCCCAAGTTTTTGTCTAGCCTTCGAGCCGCACAACCCTGACCACGGGGGTTTATACATGGCAAGTAGTTCTAGGGTGTATCTTTCATGAATATCTGTATATTTATGTAATGATATTATTATTTCCAGAATTTTTTTATATTGTGAGAAATGAGTATTTATATACTATGTTCAGTAAAAGAGGCATATATGGTGATTTTGAAATACACTGAGATGCATGCTGACCACACACACTGTCATTAACTTAATCTTCCTTATTGAGAGGTGTCTCACCCCGTTATACAACGTATCTTTTCAAGGAATCCCGAAGATCGAGTTTAGCTAATTCTAGGGGGTGGAGACTAGAATAGTTCGGTGCGAGTGTCTTCAAGAACTCGAATGTGAATAGTTATTGTAGTATGCCTTCAGGCTTGTATCGCTGGTCATGTGGACCGAATATGTGAACTCGTTATTTGAGAAGTAATACGTGTATGGAAATAACCTTGATATATATTGTGATTTAGACTCTAGTAATAGAATGTGGGGAATGTTTCATTTATTCCGCTGCATATCGTATGTGATATGATGGTATCAAGTATTTAGACGTCACTAAAGCAGTACCCCGGGCCCACGTGTCAGGTTGGGGTGTTACACCTTTCCTTTTACATCCCATGAAAAACTTATATAACAACTTCCCATAACAAACACATCACATAAATTATACCCCTCCATCACTTCTGATAGCCATCAATCCCCCTTCCTTTGATCATTTTTCCCTTGACACAACACCACCTAACCAAACAAGCAGCGAAGACATTCCCACCTCGTCTTATATCTCTCCACCACATCTTCCACGCCAATCAACTCGAACAAGGAAAGCTCCCGCCTACCTCCATGATTTTCGTTGTCAACAAGTCATAACACCTATCCCCTCCCAATAGGCATCCAAGCAGCAAGCTCCTGGTTCCTCCTCCATCACATGTCAAACATCTCCTTCCCTCTCTCTTTTGTCATCTTTTATGACTCACTCTCATCAACCTTCAAAGCCTTCACCATCTTTATATCTTTACATACCGAGCCAACCTCATACTCCCAAGCCATCAAAGAACCAATTTGGCGTAAGGCAAAGGAGCAAGAGCTCATTGCATTTGAGCTTAATGAGACATGGTCCATTGTTGATTTGCCTCCTAACAAGAAGCCAATTGATTTCAAATGGATTTATAAATACAAATTCAAAGTTGACGAGACAATTGAACGAGCTAAGGCTTGCTTAATTGCAAAGGGTTTTACCCAGCGTGAAGGAATTGATTTTCATGACACCTTCTCACTAATTGCAAAATTAGTTTCCATTCAATGCCTTCTTGCTGTGGCAGCCATCAAAGGGTGGGATCTCCAGCAACTGGACATCAATAACACATTCTTATATGGAGATCTCGACGAAGAACTTTAGATGAAGCCCCCTCTTGGTCATCCTTCAACAAAAAGCAACAAGGTTTGTTGCCTACTAAAAAGCTTTTATGGCTTATGACAAGCTTCTCGACAATGGAACACCAAACTCTCCTCATCCTTAGCTAAATTTGGCTTCGTGCAATCCAAAGCAGATTATAGTTTATTCACCAAGTGCACAACCACATCCTTCATCGCCCTGCATGTATATGTCGATGACATAATTTTGATGAGTTCGGATGACTTCCAGTACTACAGTCAAGCAATTTATGGAAACAAAATTCAAATTTAAAACTCTCGACTCACTCAAATACTTCCTTGGCATGAAAGTAGGATGCTCAAATGCAAGAATTCAACTTTGCCAGTGTGAGTACGCATTGGATATAATTTCTACGACAGGGTTACTGGCATCTAAACCCTCTTCATTGCCTATGGAGCCCAATATCAAACTGAAAAAGGATGAAGGTGAAATTTTTCATGACACTACCTTGTACCGAAAATTGGTTGGTAAGCCCCTCTATATTACCAACACACAACCAAATTTAAGTTATAGTGTTCATTTACTTACTCAATTCATGGAAAAACCATGGGTTCCTCACTATGATGCCATTGTCAAAGTTCTCAAATATGTCAAAGGTACCCCAAGACAAGGCATATTTTTTCCAGAAAATTGAAAGTTGGAGCTCGTGGCTTACTCGGATTGAAATTGGGCAAATTGCCAAATCACACGACGTTCAACCACTAGATTTTTCTTATTCATAGGCAACTCTTTTATCTCATGGAAATCCAAGAAGTAGAACACTATATCAAGGTCGTCTGCCGAGTTTGAACACAAAGCAATGGCTGCAGTAGTTTGTGAGCTTACATGGCTTCGATACTTACTTCATGATTTGCGCATCATCATCTCAAAGCCTGCAACCTTGTATTGTGACGACTTGGTAGCCTTAAACATTGCAGCGAACCCTGTGTTTCACGAATGCACGAAGCATATCGAACTAAACGGCCATCTAGTTTTGGATAAGATATCAATTGGGCAAGTTGCAACCGCGCATATTTTCTCATTTGTTCAATTGACGGACTTGCTTACTAAACCAGTTCATTCTCCTACCTTTAATCAACTGTTATCTAAGATGAGAGTCCTCAGTATTTACTCTCCCATCTTGCGGGGATGTTGAAATTATAGGAAGAAATCCTCCCTCATGTGCGTACGGTTCCTCCTGATAAACATGCAATGTTAACATGAATAATAAATTATGTTGAGATTGTTAACATGAGTTGTAAACATATTCTTTATTCATTATTTTTTTATTTCATAAATAGAAGTAGACACTTGTATAAGAACATGAAATACTAAATACAATTTCTATTTTCTATTTTTGGTTGTTATTTCCTTCATCCTCAACTTTCGTCTCTGTGTTAGTATCAATAAAAGAGTTTTTTCCCATTTTATCCCTCTTTTTTTTAAATATATTAAATAATACATTTTCTGGGAAAATATTTCCCGGAATAACCCTGACGTAATCTCGCTACTTCAAGGAGCAAAATTTAAGCAAATCTCGCTATTTGAAGTAGCGAGATTTGTCACGTGTCATTTTCATAAAAAAATTATTTAATATATTTTTAAAAAAAATGATATATCAGGAAATAAATTATTTTGCGTAATAAATCGGGAAATAATTTAATAGGCAGAATAATTTATTTCCCAATTTATCATTTTTTTTAAAAAATATATTAAAAAATTTATTGTATAATAAATTGAAAAATTTGAACTTTATTTTAAATTATCAATTTTAATTGTACCTAAAATTTATATATATATATATATATATATATATTGACACAACAAATATTATTTAAAGTTTGACACAACAAATATTATTGACACAACATATCTATATACATGCACTGACAGTTTGTTAAAGGGATAGAAATTATAACATTCAAAAATATTATTAATTTTTAAAAAATGTTTAAAAATAATAATATATATTTAGAGTTTGAAATTTAAATTATGAATATGATTTTTATGTATTTGTACAAAAAATAAATATTTTTTATAATTTTACCCAAATTTAAATTTGACTCTTGAATTCAAATTCCTAAATATAATTTTTTATTTTAATTATTAACTGATTTTTTATGATCGATGAATAGAAAAAATCAAAGTAAAAAGTTGATTCTTTTTAAGAGACAAAAAAAAAAAAAAACTGTGTTGGCTTTTTTGGGATTAAATATTCTTAAGTCAAAGATTTGTGTAATTAATGTATTTATTTGTAGATTCTAATTATGTGGGATACACTTTCTAAGACTATTTAGGTGTTTCCACTTATTGTTTTGTTCAATTAATAAAAATAAATGAGAGAAGATTAAGATATGATAATTATGTATACATTTATTATTCAAAGTAAAGATGGATTATCTTTATTATAAGAGATGAGAAAAAAAAAATGTTAAAGACTCGTTTAGTTGTGGAAGATATTTTTTATTTTCTAATATTTAATATTTTAAAAAGCTATAAATTTAGCTTTTTTAAAAAAATATTTTGAATATACATATAAAAAAGGTATAAAATTGGGTGTAAATACCCAGAAAATATAATAAATAAAAGAAATTGAAAAAAATAGATTTTTGGCCGAGAAAGGAAAAAAATCGGCGACGATTTTCTGGAGATGAGAGAAAATCGGTGACGATTTTAGGGATTTGTTGCGGGACGGTAAATAAAAACCATTTCAAACTCTAAATAATTCTCTTTATATTTTGTTACTTTATTATTTATTAAATATAATTTCGCCTAAGTATCAACAAGACATTTAAATTAAGATTATTTGTTAGCAACTTTTAAAAATTAAATTGTGGTATCAAAATAATATGTGAATAGTTTTAATTTAAAATTTTAAACAAAAGATAGTATTTTTGAGATTTAGTGAAAAATATAAAAATATATATATTAAAATTTTGAGATTTGTTCAAAAATATATATATTTATCTTTATATTTAATATAAAAATATATCTTTTAAAAAAATTCTTCTGCGTAATAAATCGGAAAATAATTTATTACGCAGAATAATTTATTTCCCGATTTATCATTTTTTTAAAAAATATATTAAATAATTTTTTTTAATGGAAATGACATGTAACAAATCTCGCTACTCCAAGTAGCAAGATTACGTTAGAATTATTCCGGAAAATATTTTCTCAAAAAATATATTATTTAATATATTTAAAAAAAAAGGATAAAACGGAAAAAACTCCTCAATAAAATATATCACTTTTATCTAATTTTCTATAATTTAGATTTAAAAATTCAGAACATATCTTTCCAAACACAACCAACTTATATATTTCATCAAACATTAAATTTCACTCCGTAGAAATTAAACCACCGTAATTAATTAATCTCCTCCGCATCCATAAAAACGAAATTCTCTCTCTCCAACTTTATTTTATTTCTCTCTCTAGATTGCAGAATGTTGTCCTCACTCATGACTGTGGCAGCTGCGAATCCAGGCCGTTGGATTCTGTCAATGATTAGACTTTCACCGACAGGATTCTCGATGAGGCGAGCGATTCACAGTGCGACCCTACACTGTACAACCGAGGCCGCCACAGCTCCACCGAGTGGTTCCCCGGTCAAGAAAATAAATGAACGGTTGATATCTAAAACGTGAAGCTCACGTTAGATCCTACGGGAAGTGTGGGAGAGCTCACGCTGCTTATCATGTGGCCGCACCTTGGATGACATTTCTATTCCTATGCCGTAACTCCAGGGTAGGGGATGGCAATCTGCCTCCCGACCTACGCGCCCACCCTAGCTATTAGGCTACTGGCTAGTGGCTACATAGCCCACGCCACAAGGTGGGTATGGGTGCATGTGTGCTTGAGATAATATTATTAATTATATATAATAATGTTGTTCGACGGACCAGACACAGAAGTTTATTACAGTCAACAGTTAGTTTTAGTTAGTTGGTTAGTTTGTTTTTCAATTATCTATTTTTTGTTCTTTGTTATATTTTTTTCTTTTTTCTTTCTCTCTTCTTTTCTGTTTTCTCTCTCTTTTTTCTCTGATTATAAATACAAAGTTCTTTATATTGTAATTAGTGTGAAATAAGAGAAAAAATTTTCATTTCTTGCTTGAACCTTCAATTTCTATTTCATGGTATTAGAGCAAGAACATTGAGAAGGTCCACTGTCATGTCCACTTCATCTATTTTAATGAATAATACGAATGAGAAAAGTAATCAATACCACTTAGATAGTGGTGATTCATCATGAGGAAAGTAATCCATACCACTTACATAGTGGTGATTTATTAGGTGCAATGTTGATTTCAAATGTCTTAACCGCGGAGAATTACCATACATGGAGCATATCCATGATGATTGCTTCGAAAGCAAAGAATAAAATCAGGTTTGTGAATGGAACAATAGCTCGACCAGTTTCAATAGATGCTTCGAATGTTCTGTGGGAAAGATGTAATAATATGGTATCTTCTTGGATCATCAGCTTAGTGTCGAGAAATTGGGGCTAGCATCATTTGCTCCCAAACAGCCAAGGATAAGTGGCAAGATCTTAAGAACAGATTCACACAAGGAAATGGGCCAAGAATTTTTCAACTTCAGAAAGATTTATCAATGCTAATTCAAGAAAATATGTCAATAAGAGATTATTATACGAAGTTTAAGTTCTTGGGATGAATTGGCTTATTACAATCAAATTCCCACTTGTTCTTATGGTATACTAAGAACCTGTACCTATGATGCTATTCAACAATTTATGAAATACCAAGATAGACAACATGTCATTTAATTCTTGATGGAATTGAATGAATGTTTTTCTTATGTTAGAGGGTATATCTTTATGATGGAACCTCTACCAGAAATAAACAAAGTGTTTTCTTTAATAGTTCAAGAAGAAAAATAGAGAGAACTTAGTAGAACTGGGGTAATTTATACTGTTGCCTTCATGAGTAAAATTGTTGGCTTTTTGAATATGATCTCTGTTTTGATGTTGACAAACACAAGTGTCTTATGTGTGTACTTAGTGTTTGAACATGTCATAATTCAGGACACACATAAGGGGCAAGAAGTGGATGTCAAGCCAGGACTGTGCATAAAATTTGGCGTATTCCATGGAGTCTTCAGAGCAAAAGAAGAAGACATATTTGATTTGGATTTGTAATGCTTTTAAGTTTTATTATTTTGGTCTGTAATAATGCATGCATTTACATGATATGTCTAAATGCTTAGATTGACCATAGAACAACCTTAGGGCACCTAGAGTTTAACCAAAAAACCTTTTTCATAAAAACTAAAATCAAACAAAGGTTTTGAAACAACCTTAGGTGACTTTGGTCAATCGACGTTGGATTTTTAGGCTTAATTTAAAAGCCCGGTCAACCGAATCCTTGGCAGTATAAATGTCTCGATTGACCGAACAAGTTAGAAGTCAACATGTTGACTTCGCTCGGTTGACCATTCTATTTTGAACACACCATCCTCGATCGACCAAACCAACACGTTTCTGACACCCTAACTACTTAGTCGACCAAACTTATAGTTCATTTTGGCCACGGTCGACCGAACCATATGAGCGTATTGACTTTTTGAGTCTGATCCTTGATTTTGATAATGATAAACTACATGTTTCTTATGTGTGTATCTAGTGTTTGAGCAGGTTTGATATATTAGCGCACACAAAAGGGAAAAGATGGTGGAAGCCAAAAAACCTTAAAGCTCACATCAACTAGCGTTTTCCACGGAAGACAAAAGAGCAAAAGAAGAAGATATTTTGTTTTAATTGTATATGTATTTTTGTTTCATTATTTGGTCTATAATAATTTGTGGTCTGTAATAACTGCATCACATGCATAATAGGTATTTATGCTCAACATGACCATAGACTGGCCATAGAGAGCCACAAGACCTTAGAAATCACCCTTCGATCGACCGACGCTGAATTTTTTCAGTGTCCTTAGAAAGACCTATACTGACCTTAGGTCCCCCATGCAATGCATAAAAGAGTGCCCTATTAAAATTAAGTTAATCATCATATGAATGGGGACAACATTTTAAAGAGAACAAGACTGAAAATGCCGAAATTGGCATGTTCGGTCGACGGAACTCAGTTACACTGAGATCCTCGGTCGACCAAACCCCAACCGGGTCATTATGTTGACCGCTCGGTCGACCAACCATAAGGCAAGCCCTGGTCGATCGAACCTTCTTGGCTCAACAAGTTGACCACTCGGTCAACCAACCAATATTATATAGGCAATGCCCTGGTCGATCGAACCCCCACGTGGGAAATGCCAACCGCTCGGTCAACCGAACCTACTAGTTCAAAAAAACTTGGTCAATCGAACCGCGCGGATTTGGAAAATCACCTTTGAAACCTTCAAGTTCGATCGACAATCCTTCTAATTCAAATTTCTCTCGATCAACTGAACCCAGACACTCGGTTGACCGAACCTTGAATCTGGTCAACCGGACCTCTCAGGTTGGCAAAATTTTTACCACAGTAAATCAAGGTTAATTTGCTTTAAACATCATTAAATATTTTTTAAAATACCCAATAGGTCCCTAATGGTCAAAATTTGAGGGATATCTATAAATACCCCCTCATTTGCCTTGATTAGCATGAGATTGGCAAATTTCATTAGCAAAAATCCTCTCAAATATTTTATACTCCTTTTGCTATATACTCAATATTTCAAACATATTTTTATAAACTCTCTTACATATTTATTAGCAAATATCATTTTGAAAAAGAGAGTTTGTTTTTCTAAGTTCTCCTAACTTGCAAATCAATTGCAAGGTGTAGGAAGATTTGTTTGTGGTATTGTGTATCATTTCAAATTATTTTATAGGCATTACTCTCACACATTCATATATATTTCAAATTTTTTTTTTTTGAGAGTTTTGCTTGATTGTTTATTCCCACAATATTTCGTATATAAATATTTGATTAGGAATAACTTATTTTTAACTTCCTAGTCATTGCATTCAAATTACAAGACTTGAGAGCTTACATATTTTATTAGATAAATCTTTTGCAAGCTTAAACCCTAAGTATCTATTGTGATTATATTTGATAGAATATTTGTGTGATACTTGATTAGGGTTTTTAAGGTAACCTTGCATATTCACTCATTGAATATATTATCTTGAATTAAATTTTCAAGATCTCACTTGAGCATAAATCCTATCATATGTGAGTGCATAAATTGATTGAGCATATTGGTACATAATCTGCTTAGTTGAGAAGCATATTTGTTGTATGCAAATTTGATTGAGAAATATGTTTTGTTCTAGGCGTGGCCTGAGGGGGCGATAATCCAGCCCGGAAGAATTGCTTATAAAAGGTTGAAATCAGCCCTGTATTAATTTGACCAGGTTATAAAGGTTGAGGTCAGTCCTATGCTAATTGACTTGGTTGTATTTAGGTGCCGCTCCATCCGTTGAGTGAGCATTAGTGGAATCCTCGGGCTTGCGAGCTAGAGGCGGGACGTAAGCATAGTTTGCTGAACCCCGATAACATATCATGTGTCTGTTTATATTTCTGCAATTTATATTCCTGCACGTGTATGTTATAGTGTGAATGATGCGCATGATTTTAATTTCCACATATTAGCTTTAGTGCAATCCCAAGAGGGGGATGAATTGAATATTAAAAAATTTCCTCCTAGGTTCAACTAAACCAGCAATACTACACAAGCCTAGAGGCAATCTAAATATGTGTGAAATTGCAGATATGTTATATTAGCCAAATTCAGTACATGCACTACAATTTTAGTATTTCTCAACAAAATACAATACCGTGTCAATCAGATATGCAATATATTCAGTAGGGAAATTAAATCAAGCACAAAGCATAACATAATGCAGGAAATGTAAATGTGACACTGAATATGATATCAGGGTTCAGCCAATCTTGCCTATGTCCCCACCTTGGCACATCCGCACAAGGATTACACTATAAGGCTCACTTAACGGGTGGAGCGGCACCTAAACAATTAGGTCAATTAGCACAGGGCTAACCTCAACCTTTACAAACAATCCTTCTAGGTTGGATTACCGCTCCCTCAGGTCACGCCTGGAATACAATCAATGAATATGAAATTTTGCGTAAAATTTTAAGTGCTTCTACACAAAGCATATATGTACTACAATACAGTCCAGATAAATAGGCACTCATAGATGATATGGATTTAATGCTCAGGTGAGATCCAATATATAAACTCTCTAAGATGTGTGAGTGTATGTATATGTGAGAGTTCAACCTTTGATTCAAGATAAGATATTCAACACACAAATGATCAAAGGAAGTTTAACACAATCCAAATCAAATATCTCTAGGATATTCTAAATGTAAAGCACAATAGATATTTTTGGATTGAAGCTGACAAAAATAATATCAAAGATAATATGCAAGTTTGTGTAAAATAATACTTTTGCAAATCAAAATCCACAAGCTTGATGAGTCTTGTAATCAAGATGTAAAGACTCACTAGCTATAAGGGTATTCCAGCTCAAAGATTTATTGTTTAAATCGGGGGAAAACCCTAGTTAAGAACTTTCAAAGAAAATAATCAATCAACAAACAAGGAGAGTTTTAACAATGTAAAATACTCAATAACACTCTTGGGAACTTGATCTATCAAGGGAATAAAAAAATAAAGAGTGTGTGGAAATAGTATGAGCTAAATGAGATTTGAAAGTTTGAGAGAGTTTTTCCTTAATGATCTTACTAATCAATGCTTAATTTTTCAAATGAGAATATATATATAGGCAAGGTTTGGGTGCCCGAATCAAGGTTCGGTTTTCTGAATCGTGGCAATTTCCAAAAGGTTCATGATTCGGTCGCCCGGTGTAAAGTTTAGTAACCCGAACTTAAACTTTTAGTCACCCAAGCGTAAAATAAATGTGGGAGTTCGAGCTGCCGAGTTGTTGGGAAAATTCAAGATTGACGTTCGGTCGCCCAAGGGTGCTACATTCATTTTTGGTTCGGTCGCTCGAAACCAAGTCAACCCACTTACTTCTCAGCTGTTCGGGCGCCCGAGGTATTTTGAGCACAACGGGTTCGGTCGCCCGACCTCTCACAGTTTCGCCTATTAAATCTAATTTTTAATTCAATTATTTTCTCTGATAATATATGTGATATGGTGACTATTTTGTGCATTTGTGTAGGGACCTAAGGTCTTTCTAAGGTCTATGAGGACACTGAAAAAATCCAGCGTCGGTCGACCGAAAGGTGATCCCTAAGGTCATTCGATTCCCTATGGTCTTGTTGAGCATTAAATCCTATCATGCATGCATATGCATTATTATAGACCATATAAATTATTACAGACCAATTAAAAAAGAATGCAAATACAATATAGAATAGGTCTTCATTCTTTCAATTCTTCAGACGCCATAAATGAAGTTTGATCTTCATAGTCCGTATACCTTGCTTGAGTTCCTACCAATAGTGCATGCTAAGCATAAACCTGTTCAAGAAGCTCAATGTACAGGTGAGAAACATTAGTTTTGTCATAATCAAATCGGGATCAGACTTATAGAGTCAACATTCTCCCTCTTTTGATGATGACAAAACAACTTTCAAAAGTGGGCAAAGCCACACAAGCTCCCCCTAAGTATATGCATAGAATTTGAATTTTAAGTGTAGGCATTTGACGAATGAAGACAAACATAAACAAATTATGCATTTAGTTTTAATTGACATTTAAAGCTCAAATAGTATGAAGTGATAATATGAACTAAGATACATTTAACTTTCCTAATTTTGCATTAGACACTTCTCCCCCTTTTTGACATCAGTAAGAAAGGACTAAGGTAGGAAAGTAAACACAAGACATTCAGATATAAAATTCAATTTTGGAAAAATTTTTGAAATTTCGGCAGCATACCGTTTGAAAATAGAGCAATTCCCAAAAATAAACCAAGGACCTGAATGATTACAAAAATAGCTCATTATCAATGCATGCAAGATATTCAGTATAGTCCAAAACAATGCATGTCATGATTCAAATACACCCAACATTCATGATCAGTATGATGCACACATCACAATATATATTAAGAACATGAATGAAAGTGGTAGAATCGTTAAGGAATTTTAGTGCCTAAGAAAGTTAAGTTGAGTTGCTCCCCCTAACAATTTGAAGATATGGCTTAGGTGAAACGATTTGCTTATACAAATTAAGATTCATTTCATTATGCCTAGTAGTATAAGTTTCTTACGAACTATACTGGATATTGATTAAAACATAAAAAATTTTAACTAGTATAATTATCCCAACAAATCATACATGCATCAGAGAGATGATATTGAGACATAACATGATCCAAGAACAATTCATATCAGATTATGAAGCTTTAAGTACTGGATATAATGTTCAAGGTTTTTCTGAAGAGTCTCAATATTTCAATAAACGACAGTGATGCATATAAGATCTTTAAGTTCTTTCTCTAAGGATGGATCTTAGCCTTTCTAAATATGTGATGATTATGCTAGGATGAAATTTAATACATTCAAATGATTTTCACTCATCATTTCAAAAATATTTTAACATTAATTTTATCATAATCATCCATGTACATGGTTTTATTTGGGAAAATTCCTATCAAAATTTCAGCAGCATGTCGTCTGTAAATCGGACATTTTCTCGTAAAACTTGTACCTGATAGTGGGTTGTTTTCAATAGATAAATCATATAAAGCAAGCCACAACTTAATATCCATAATTAGCATGCAAATTATATCACTGCATCCACCATGCAGGAGGCTTTCAACACAAGCAGGCTTTCTAATAGTTCAATCAACAACTCATAAAAGAAATGAACTGTCCAATAGATGATATGAACAATAGCTAATAATGGATAGTTATGAGATTTGCAGAGTTATTCTCGCAAGAGCATATTGACATAAAAGCATAAATAAAAATTGAAAGCATTTTAATATATATAGATATGAGAGATAAAAGCTCCCCCTGAGTTATGCACTACTATAATCTTATGCTTTTAATTTTCTTTCATCTTCTTAGCCAAGTGATTTAAGATTCTCAATGATTAAAACTTGACTCAAGATACATAGACTTTAAAAGACCAAAAAGTCATAGTCAATATTCCTTCAATGAATAATGTCTATAACTGCCTCATCTTATTTGATCTTCAAAATGTGAGAGGCACCAAGTTGGAATGGCTTTCGATTTAAACTGCATGTGCGTGCATATGTCTACTTGAATTTTATGCATTCATCTAGATTGAGACCTAGTGCAACCAACTTAGCCATTCAACTAATCACTAAGGAAATGAAGCTCTAATGGATTTGATTAAATGTTTGAGAGCTTATGAAGGAAATAAGAATAAATACTCTTAAAGATTAAATCTTTATTAAGTTTGGGAGAGTATTTTTGAAAATCAAGATATTATTTAATATAGGCAAGATGAAGATTATGTCCTGACCATTTTGGTAAAGAGCATTATAAAGTGTATGAATTTTCACTAAGCTCTATGGTGATTAAAAAGTATCCTTTAAGCATGATCACTATTTTGAGTAAGGAAACAAACCATGGAATAGGATGGAAACTTTACCGAATGTGATCGTGGTTGGTAAAGATTCCTTGTGGAGGATACGGTGAACCAAAATTAGAAGATTTTTATATTTTAAGCACAGAGGGGAATATTTTGATTAATCAATGAAACTAGAATCCCTTAGTGGTTGCCTCTAATTTTGATTATGGAAGGATGTTTTAAGTAAGCACTCGTTAGAATAAGGACTAATGATCATTAGTGCTTAAGCCTAGAGTGATGACTAAACTATGGTTAAGGTTTGTATATTCAAAAATGAGTTTAGGTTTAAATGATATATATCGAGATGGATTCCCTAAAACTCAAATATGTGCAATGGACAAGATATGCTTAACTTAAGATTTGTATATTCAACCATGAATTAAGCATTAAAAATTTGATACTAAGCAGGGATACTTTTGTCCATTTGGAAGTGGATTTTTATTAAGCTATAGCCAATGATTTCATATTTTAACCAAAGAATATATACATTAAGTTCAGATTGGTTATATACTTGGATTTGCAAATTGGCTTGATTTTCAAATGATCTTAGTATATCAGAGGTGGAATGAATATGTTAAGATTTGACATTTTAGGAATAGACCACTTCATAGGCCAATAGACATCACTCCCCCAAAGCCTAGAACCTAAGAAAAGCATTTACGTAACTCCAATTGGAATTTGTTCCTCCTTAAGTTCTAGTGAGTTTCCTTTCTTTACAACCCATACCATTTTTCTATCTTTGAGTCTTGATGGGTTAGGACTAAGTGGCACTTTGACTCTCCAGACCCGTTTGCATTTTATACCTTTCCTTTTAAACGGGCAATCAAATTTTATGTGCCCCTTTTTTTTACACAAGACACATGTGGCGACCGAAGGAGGTACTAGCATAATATTTCAATTCTTTTACAAAGTACCCCATGTATATGTTCTTCCTTTTCCTATTTTCAATTCTATTAAAACCTATACCTTCTTTATCTAAGGTCATTTTTGTGAACCTAAGAGTTTGTCAAAATTTTCTTTACCTCTAGTGAATGTATGGATGATCTTAGACTCGTATTCTATTTTCTTTTCTAGATCTTGAATTTTTAAGTTCTCTAGACCTTTGCAAACATTCTAAAGTTTCATAAATTCTTTGGACATATTGTTTGCTTTATTTTCGAGATCAAGGATATGAAGATCCTTTTCATTTTCAATTGTAAGTTGGGATCTTACGTCTTTAAGCTCTTTTTGCAACATAGCATTCTTGTTTTCCAAATTCATGATTTTCAAATCCTTTTCTTTATTAACAAGAATTTGTGATTCAAGTTCTTTCAATGATGTCTCATTCTTGTTTTTCAAAATAGTATAGCGTTTAAGTGTTTTAACAAGAGACTTATGAGTTCTAACATATTCAACTTGCAATTCCTCATAAGATGACATGCTTTCACTATTAGAACTATCACATGATTCAGAATCGGATGCATCACAAGATTTATCACATGAATCATTACATGGATTATTTGATAAAGCTGAAGGAGACGAATTTTCCTCATTGTTGGTCAAAGCAATAAAGCAATGCTTTTCTCCTTCATGGCCTTTTGAGCTAGAGTCACATGGAGCTACAGAATTTTCATGCTTAGATGCTTCATATCTCTTTTCAAGTTCCTCCCATATTGCTTTAGCGTTTTGGCATGCCCTTACTTCACGAAAGATATTAGTATCTAAATCATAAAATAGAATATTCATGGCATCAAAATTTATCTGAATTAAACTCATATCATTATCATTCAGCTCAATTTCTGATTTGGGGATTTCAACATTATTGACACTTTTCATAGGTACGATATCCCCTAGAGTAATGACTCTCCAAGTCCTCTAATTCAATGATTTTATAAAAAATAGTCATTCTAAGTTTCCAATCAAAAAATTTTTCACCAGAAAACATTGGAGGGTTTGCAGAGAACCTACCCTCACACGATTGGGATACACCAACACAAGTCATCGTGATCCTTTACTAAATAACGTTTATGTCTAAGTGACGAGGTTCTGATACCAATTGTTAGCTTTGGTGCAATCCCAAAAGGGGGGGGTGAATTGGATATTAAAAAATTTCCTCCTAAGTTCAACTAATCCAGTAGTACTACACAAGCCTAGAAGCAATCTAAATGTGTATGAAATTGCAGATATGTTATATTAACCAAATTCAGTGCATGCACTACAATTTCAGTATTTCTCAACAAGATACAATACCGTTTCAATCAGATACATAGTATATTTAGTAGGAAAATTAAATCAAACACAAAGCATAATATAATGCAAGAAATGTAAATGTGACATCGAATATGATGTCGAGGTTCAGCCAATCCTGCCTACGTCCCCGCCTTGGCACACCCACACAAAGATTACACATAAGGCTCACTTAATGGGTGGAGCGACACCTAAACAACCAGGTCAATTAGCACAAGGCTGACCTCAACCTTTACAAACAATCCTTCTATGCTGGATTACCACCCCCTCAGGCCACGCCTGGAATACAATCAATGAATATGAAATTTTGCGTACAATTTTAAGTGCTTCTACACAAGCATATATGTACTACAATACAGTCCAGATAAATAGGCACTCACAGATGATATGGATTTAATGCTTAGGTGAGATCCAATATGTAAACTCTCTAAGATGTGTGAGTGTATGTATATGTGAGAGTTCAACCTTTGATTCAAGATAAGATATTCAACACACAAATGATCAAATAAAATTTAACACAATCCAAATCAAATATCTTTAGGATATTCTAAATGTAAAGCACAATAGATATTTTTGGATTGAAGCTAGCAAAAACAATATCAAAGATAATATGCAAGCTTGTGTAAAATAATATTTTTGCAAATCAAAATCCACAAGCTTGATGAGTCTTGCAATCAAGATGCAAAGAGTCACTAGCTATAAGGGTATTCCCGCTCAAAGATTTATTATTTAAATCGGGGAAAAACCCTAACTAAGAATTCTCAATGAAAATAATCAATCAACAAAAAAGTAGAGTTTTAGTAATGTAAAATACTCAATAACACTCTTGGGAACTTGATCTATCAAGGGAATAGCAAAATAGAGAGTGTGTGGAAGTAGCATGAGCTAAATGGGGTTTGAAAATTTAAGAGAGTTTTTCCTTAATGATCTTGCTAATCAATGCTTAATTTTGCAAATGAGAAGATATATATAGGCATGGGCAAAATTATGACCGTTGGGGACTCAATGGACATTATTAAAAAGATTTTAAATGAGTTTAATAATTTAGCCCTATTTAACCCCTTTTATCTCGGTTAAAAACAAAACCAACCCAAGAGTTTCGGGTGCCCGAGCCACGGTTCTATCGCCCGAACAGACACAGTGGAAAAAGTTCATTTTGAAGTTCAGGTGCCCAAATCAAGATTCGATTTGCTAAACCGAGGCGATTTCAAAAAGGTTCACGATTCGGTCGCCCGGTGTAAAGTTTGGTAACCCGAACTTTAACTTTCGGTCGCCCGAGGGTAAAATGAACGTGAGAGTTCGGGCTGCTAAGTTGTTGGGAAAAGTCAGGATTGACGTTCGGTCGCCCAGGGCGATACATTCATTTTTGGTTCAGTCGTTTGAAACCAAGTCAACATGCTAACTTTTCAATTGTTCAGGCGCCCGAGGTGTTTTGAACACAGCGGGTTTGGTCACCCGACCTCTCACAGTTTTGCCTATTAAGTGTAATTTTTAATTCAATTATTTTTATTGATAATATATGTGATATGGGGACTATTTTGTGTATTTGTGTAGGGACCTAAGGTATAATGCCTTGAACCCTTAAATTCGGTCTGGTGCTTTAAAACTGATAAAAACCTGATAATACATACTAATATCATGTACACAACGAAAAATATAAATATAATCTCCACAAATATAATAGCAAAGTTTACTATTCCTATCCATAATCCAAATTAACTATTCACCACCCGTAATCACATATATACATGTCTCCAAAACATAATCCCCAAGTACTAGTATTTTCAACCATCCATATCTCAAAAAACTTAAAACATAGAACATAAAACATAAATTTGTACATCTCAAAACTAACATAAAAATATACCATTTTCTCTTTCTATTTCCTAAAAATACTATAAACCTCGAGCTCTCTAAGCTCAATCTCAAAGAAATCTTGAAAAGATAAATTCATATTTGGGTGAGACACACCTCAGTAAGGGAAAAAACAATATATTTAAAAAGTGTGTGACTAACATGAGGTTTATAAATATCATTTTAATAACATTTGCAAAACATTATCGTAAACACTGAAATCATTCTCTGAGCCTAACCAAACACATGCAAAGATTTAACCCACAAGATTACCCAAGGATAGGGGTGATTACCCGCCCATACAAGTAGCACCACTCTGCTCTGATACTTAGGCAACCCTAGGGTCGCTGTTAAATCATACCAGGACACTCACCTTACTCAGTAAGCCCTCAAGTATTAAATTGATCTCATATTCACACAGTTCAAACAAAAGTTTACCAACGAAGGCCCCAAGGATAGGGAAATTTACCCGCCCATACAAGTAGGTTCCCTCTGCCCTAGTACGTTATGCAGCTACTGCCACATCTGAAGTTACTAGCACACTCGCCTTTCTCAGCAAGCTCTCAGGCAAAGAGTATGACCCCCCCAATCGTAACATATTCTACGAGCATAAATACTTCTAATATGATAATACATTATTCTTTCTGTCATCATTCAACCATTCACATATGTTCATGTTCATAGTTTAAGCATTGCATTGCATTTCACTTTAAGTGACTCTTTCTCATTTACACCGTTCACATTTCACATTTTATTCCATTGTCATTTCATTACCATTTCATTCCATTTTCATTTCATTCATTCGTACAACAGCCGCTTTTTAGCCGTCATCAATTAATCCACATAGAAATGAGTTAGAATCTGCTAACACAACTCCTTTTAGCTGTCATTAGTTAGTCCACATAGAAATGCGCTAGGATTTGCTAACACGACTTTCAGCTGTCATACATTTACATGGTTGCAATAACATACACAAGTAGCATAGTTCATTTCATATTTTATTCTCAATGCTT
This sequence comes from Malania oleifera, assembly GCF_029873635.1. Classification (NCBI taxonomy): domain Eukaryota; kingdom Viridiplantae; phylum Streptophyta; class Magnoliopsida; order Santalales; family Ximeniaceae; genus Malania; species Malania oleifera. The sequence goes on along the minus strand of NC_080423.1, from coordinate 81,520,532 downwards.
TACTTACTTAACCTACATCTCATACATTTAATATATATTTGCACAAAACTTACATTTAGTCATGTCACACAATTTAGCAATAAAATTCATATATTGCCTGTAAAATAAGTCAACCGACATTTAATGTTTATATACTAAAAATACCTTTCATTTCTTATATAATTATCCTGAAAATATTTTCCACTTTCATTAGTTCATTTTCGCATATATGTATCTAATAAACAGTCCTAAACTCGAAAAAAACATTATTTAAATGGTTGGAATTTTAAACCTATACCAAAACATATACACGTATATACAATACAATTCATTTTCCATTAAATTCATAAAATTCTTGTTTAATATATATTTTTTCCCTTACCTGGTTTCTTGAACTACGTCAACAGGAACACTAAAAAAATACATGCGGTGCTCACCCGAACCCTAAATAAAAAATCCTAATTCCATTAAATCAACCCTAAATAAAATATTATTTTAATATTTTCTAAGCTCATAAATTCCAAATAAATTGTTATATCCTCAAATATAACCAATTTACCAATTTTTTCAAATCTCACTCTCGCTTTGGAGTGAAGCCTAGAAAACTTTAATTGGAAATTTACTGACATCAAAATGACGTCGATCACAATTAGGACCTCATGGTGGTGTCTGATCGTCAATTTAACGACATATTTAAGGAGAAATTAAGGATTTAGAAGAAATATACCTTTCCCAAGGAGTAGTGCCTATGCCGCTCTCATGATAAATCCACTCCCGTAGAAATGTCGGTGGTAGAATTAGGAACCCAACGGTACGTTCCGTTTTCTAATCGGCCAAATATCCGCTGAAAAACTAGGAGAGACAGAGAGAAGAACGGATGAGAGTGACGGACTGAGAGAGAGCACTGGAGCTCTCTCTCTCTCTCTCTCTCTCTCCAATTCGTAGAAAGCTTCTCAGGCTTCTTTATCCTTTTTCTTTCTTTCTTTCTTTGTTTTTTTTAATTTTTTTTACTTACTTTAACTTAACTTATATCATATACTTATATATATATATATATATATATATATATATATATATATATATATAATCACCATTTTACTTAACTTAATTAATTCAATTTAATAATGTTTAACTAATTAATTACTAATAAATAATTTTAACTTAATTTAATTCTTTTCTTTTTTTTACTATTCCCTTTATTTTTTATTTAATACATTAATTTAATAATGTTTAACTAATTAATTGATTAATAATTTTAATTAATTAATACAGTTTTTTATTTAATAACTCTTTTTTTCCTGGGTAATTACATTCTTCTCTCCTTAAAAGAATTTTGTCCTCGAAATTCGCTACCCGATCATTTTTCATATTTCTAAAATTTATCAACTAACTATCTCACACAATCTAGTACATATCATTATATAAATTTCTACACTATCCATAATTAAATAAAACTATCATTTATCTTAAACATAACTTATATTTGCACCCCTGGCATTATCTGGTTCAATCAGGATCAACGAGTACACTCGTGCTGATCCATCTCTACCTAGAGGTACTTGCTGCCCCCCCCCCCCCCTTCGGCGGGATCATAACCTTTGAAATCAACTAACCAACCTCATACCACACATTTCCATATACTTCAATTTAAATATCAAACACTCAAGTTAACCATAAACCAATTAATCACATCACTAAATTATTCTCTTTCAAAGGTTTTTTTTTTTTTTTTTCCACATTAAACCAACCTAACCTTCGAGTTCAAATCCCAAGTTTTTATTTCCCTGCTTGGAAACATCACCGATGGATTTACCATGATTTTATGAAATAATTACATTTTCAGAAAAACACAGAAGACCATCAAGGGATTTCTGCTCCCAAGCTCACAAAACATAATTCAAAATTCCTAACGGTATCTTAATCTACCCATTCCTATCCTTATTGCAACTCAATCCTATACTTTGGTATAAATCATCTCTAACCTAATACTCTAATATTTCTATATCTAGGCAATGTGAAATTAATCACACTTCTGGCTGAATATTGCTCTGATACCATCTATAACGCCTCGAACCCGTAAATCTGGTCCGGTGCGTTAAACCTGATAAAAACCTGATAATCCATACTAATACCATGTACACAGCGAAAAACATAAATATAATCTCTACAAATATAATACCAGAGTTTACTATTCCTATCCATAATCCAAATTAACTATTCACCACCTGTAATCATATATGTACATGTCTCCAAAACATAATCACCAAATACCAGTATTTTCATCCATTCATATCTCAGAAAACTTAAAACATAGAACATAAAACATAAATTTGTACATCTCAAAATTAACATAAAAATATACCATTTTCTCTTTCTATTTCCCAAAAATTCTATAAAACCTCGAGCTCTCTAAGCTCGATCTCAGAGAAATCCTGAAAAGATAAATTCATATTCGGGTGAGACACATCTCAGTAAGGGAAGAAACAATATATTAAAACAGCGTGTGGCTAACATGAGGTTTATAAACATCATTTTAATAACATTTGCAAAACGTTATCATAAACACTGAAATCATTCTCCGAGCATAACCAAACATATGCAAAGATTTAACCCACGAGATTATCCAATGATAGGGGTGATTACCCCCCATACAAGTAGCATCACTGTGCTCTGATACTTAGGCAACCCTAGGGTCGCTACTGAAGCATACCGGGGCACTCACTTTACTCAGTAAGCCCTCAAGTATTAGATTGATCTCGTACTCACATAGTTCAAACAAAGGTTTACTAGTGAAAGCCCCAAGGATAGGGAAATCTATTCGCCCATACAAGTAGGTTTCATCTACCCTAGTACGTTATGTACCTACTGCCACATTTGAAGTTATTAGCACACTCGCCTTTCTCAGTAAGCCCTCAGGCGAAAAGTATGCCCCGCCCAATCATAACATGTTCTACGAGTATAAATATTTCTAATATGATAATACATTATTCTTTCTATCATCATTCAACCATTCACATATGTTCATGTTCATAGTTTAAGCATTGCATTGCATTTCACTTTAAGTGACTCTTTCTTATTTACACCGTTCACATTTCACATTTCATTCCATTGTCATTTCATTCCATTTTTATTTCATTCATTCATACAACAGCCGCTCTTTAGCCGTCATCAATTAGTTCACATAGAAATGAGTTAGAATCTGCTAACACAACTCCTTTTAGCTGTCATCAGTTAGTCCACATAGAAATGTGCTAGGATCTGCTAACACGACTTTCAGTTGTCATACATTTACATGGTTACATTAACATACACAAGCAGCATAATTCATTTCATACTTTATTATCAATGCTTTACTTACTTAGCCTGCATCTCATACATTTAACATATATTTGCATAGAACTTACATTTACTCATGCCACACAATTTAGCAATAAAATTCATACATTATTTGTAAAATAAGTCAACCAACATTTAATGTTTATATACTGAAAACACCTTTCATTTCTTATATAATTATCCTGAAAATATTTTCCACTTTCACTAGTTTATTTTCGCATATACGTATTTAATAAACAACCCTAAATTCGAAAAAACATTATTTAAATGGTTGACATTTTAAACTTATACCAAAACATATACACGTATGTACAATACAATTCATTTTCCATTAAATTCATAAAATTTTGGTTTAATATATATTTTTTCCCTTACTTGGTTTTTTGAACTATGCCAAAAGGGACCCCGAAAAAATACCTGTGGCACTCACCCGAGCCCTGAATCAAAAATCCTAATTCCATTAAATCAACCCTAAATAAAATATTATTTTAACATTTTCTAAACTTGTAAATTCCAAATAAATGGTTATGCCCTCAAATATAATTATTTTACCAAATTTCCCAAATCTCACTCTCGCTTTGGAGTGGGGCTTAGAAAATCCCAATTGGAAATTTACTTATGTCGAAATGACAACGATCACGACTAGGACCCCGTGGTGGTGTCTGATCGTCGATTTAACGACATATTTAAGGAGAAATTAAGGATTTATAAGAAATATACCTTTCCCTAGGAGTGGTGCCTACGCCGCTCCCACGATAAATCCGCTCTAGTAAAAATGTCGATGATAGAGCTAGGAACTAAACGGTACCTTCCGTTTTCCAATCGGCCAAATATCCGTCGAGAAACTAGGAGAGAGAGAGAGAGAGAGAAGAACGGAGGAGAGTGACGGACTGAGAGAGAGCACAGGAGCTCTCTCTCTCTGTCTGCAATTCGCGGGAAGCTTCTCGAGCTTCTTTATCATTCTTCTTTCTTTCTTCTTTTTTTTAATATTTTTTTTACTTACTTTAACTCAACTTATATCATATACTTATATATATATATAATCACCATTTTACTTAACTTATTTAATTCAAGTTAATAATGTTTAACTAATTAATTACTAATAAATAATTTTAATTTAATTTAATTCTTTTCTTTTTTTATTATTCCCTTTATTTGTTTATTTAATACATTAATTTAATAATGTTTAACTAATTAATTGATTAATAATTTTAATTAATTAATATTTTTTTATTTAATAACTCTTTTTTTCCCGTGTTATTACATAAAGTCTTTTTAAGGTCTATGAGGACACCAAAAAAATCCGACATTGGTCGATGGAAAGGTGATCCCTAAGGTCATTCGGTTCCCTATGGTCTTGTTGAACATTAAATCTTATCATGCATGCAAATGCATTATTACAGACCATATAAATTATTATAAACCAATTAAAAAAGAATGCAAATACAATAGAGAATAGGTCTTCATTCTTTCGATTCTTCAGACGCCATAAATGAAGCTTGATCTTCATAGTCTGTATTGCTTGCTTGAGTTCCTACCAGTAGTGCATGCTAAGAATAAACTTATTCAAGAAGTTCAGTGCAAATGTGAGAAACATTGGTTTTGTCATAATCAAAATAGGATCAGACTCATAGAGTCATACCACATATTATATTTATTTGCGTATTTGAGATTGCCAAGAAAGACCTTAGGTTGTGAAATACTGCTAATATCTGGTTTAATGTAAGAATAAGTTTTAAAATTTCAATCCACCCCCTGTCTTGGGAATACACTAATTCCAACAGTGCGGTCAACCGAACCTAAGCCACAGTCGGCCAACCTACGAAGGGTTCAAAATCGCCCTAAGACGGTCTGTAAAAACCCCAAAAAGAGATATAAAATATTAGTGGATTGATTTTTTTAAAAAAAAATAAAATAAAAATAAAAACAAATAATTAAAAATAATAATAATTATTTAATTAATTAAACGAATTTAAAAAAAAAGAAAAAAAATAATTAATTAATTAATCGAATTTAAAAGAAAAAGAAAAAAAAATTAATTAATTAAAATTAATTTTTATTTTTTTTAATAAAATATATTATTATTATTAATTAAATATATTATTATTATTATTATTATTATTATTATTATTATTATATACCTTCCTGAAGGATCTGAATCCTTCAGGAAGGATGTTTAAATTGAAAGGTCGCCCCCCCCCCCCCAGATATCTTCTTCTTCTTCTTCTTCTTCTTCTTCTTCTTCTCTATTTATTTATTTATTTATTTTACCTGCAACCTGCAATCCCTCTCTCTCTCCTCACGTTCTCTCTCCCTCTCTCCTCGATTTCGTGACGGATTTTTGCCTGATCAAAAATCCGAAGATACCACTGGACTCCATTCGCTGCTGCCGTCATTTCTACCGAAGCGGATCGGTGATACGAGCGGCGTAGGCATATTCCCTGGGGTAAGTCATTTCCTCCTTTTTCTTTAATTTCTTGTAAAATATAAGCTCAATTGACGAGCGGACACCACCACGAGAATCTAGGGATGATTCTCTACAAGTCTAGTGGGACGGAATTCTCGTAGGGGTGTCGGGCCAAAACTCCAAATTTGGGGTGCGGCGATTATTAAGGGACTTATTTTTAATTAATTAGCATTAATTTAGAAATGCTAAAATATTAAGCATCTGCGACTGAAATAGGATTTCTGAAATTTAGGACTCGGGTGAGCGCCGCGGGTGTAATTTTGGGACCCGCAGGCAAAATTTGGAAAAATTAAGTAGGGATATTAAATAATAGTTTAAATATTAATTTGAGGTATATGGAGCCTAAGGAAGGCTAGATGAGTATTATTTTGGAGAAATAGATTAATTAATCTGGGGAAAAATGTAAATTGCAGGAATTAAATTTCGGGCGCCAAGGGCGTGAAATTTTGGGTCCTAAGGAATTTCTCAATAGTCAGGTAAGGGAATAAACTAAAGCAGTAATTTTTCATACAAATTATTATTGATTATGAGTAAATTTATTTTCAGAAAAGCATATGTTATATTGTGTATTACGCATGAAATGTACGATTGAGAAAAATACTGCTATGATGATGAAAATGTATATGTATGTATGAGATGTAAATAATTCACGTTTTTAGAATATGAAGTATGACTTTTAACAGCATATGTGTGGCATGAATATTATTTTATGTGAAATGTATTATGATGTGAAAGATTTTACGAACCAAGCATTTATGGAAATATGAGTTATGTTGTGATAAATGATGTATTTTCAGTATATATATATACCTGAAACAATTTTGGCGCGAGGCCATATATTTATGTTATCGGCACGAGGCCGTATCTATGTTTTTGGCGTGAGGCCATGTATTGATGTTATCGGCACGAGGCCGTATTTATGCTATCGGCACGAGGCCGTAATTATATTATTGGCACGAGGCCATATTTACTATGATTTTGGCATGAGGCCATATGTATGATTTCGGCGCGAGGCCGTATCTATGTTTTCGGCACGAGGCCATAATGATGTTATGTATGATCATGTATTATATGTTTTCATAACCAGGATGTTAGTTTAGTTCAGATCATGAGCTCGGTACCGTAGCTATGGGTTCATTTTGGCACGAGGCCTTATTAGTGCTACCGTCCCATGAGGGGATGGGAGATGGATAGTCGATGTGGCTTTCAGTAGAGTGTGGACGTCCACCTGGCAGTCCGGACCAGGGTGTGGCGGGCTCATCGTACCTATAGACATATTTGATTCGGCAGTGGTCGGCCAGTCATTGTCGGGTCCCGCCTTCGGGTTGCACAACCCGTCATGGGGGGTAATACATGACACCAGCTAGCTAGTCATCCTGGGTTTGTTTTCAGTACTACAGTTATAATAGATGACTTTATGTATGATATGATTTGTTAACAGATGTGAAAATAAATATTTACCCAGTACGATATGATTATGTTTATAGAATTATGAAATGTACTGTATATGTACAAATGCATTAAATATTCATGTTGCCACACAGCTGTATTTAGTTTATTTTCTCTTACTGAGAAGCGTCTCACCCCCAAACTTAATTAATTTTTCAGGAGCTCCTGAGAGACTGGCGGGTCAGGGCCGCCGTTAAGCTAGTGAGATTACCCTGTGAGAAGGGTAAGATTTTGTAATAGCATCAAAGTTATTTTGTGTTTGACCCTAGAGACATTTGGATGTATGTGAGGATGTATAGAATGCTCTGGTATTATATTTTATGACTGGATGTTTGAGATTTTATGTGTACTGCTGCTAGGTTTTCCGCTGTGTATGACAGGTGTCCCCGCTACCCACGAGTTCGGGTTGACCATTTTATTTATTATGTGATATTTTATATTAAGAAATTGAGGGACGTTCACGGTCGACCAAATCTGTAGTTCAAAATTGACACAGTCGATCGAACCTATTAATACGGTCGACCGAACCTTGAATATGGTCGACTAAACCTCTCAAGTTGAAAATTTATTAAAGGGCTAAATCGTCATTAACTTTTAATTAAACTTTTTCAAAATACCGATCATATCCCCAACGGTCATAATTTTCAAAAAATCTATAAATACCCCCTCATAACTCCATATTAACAACTTTGATTAGTATTAAAATTCTCTTAAATTATTTCTTAATCAAAGTTCCCTAAACAACCTTTTTATTGCAAAATCATTTTGGGGCCATTTTTTATACTCTCCAAACTCTCTTTCATTTCTTCTTGAAAATCATTTTTACAAGAGAGTATTTTTATTTGGGCATTTATTTCATTTAAGAGTTTTACTTTCTCTTGCTTGCATGTTTGAGAAACCTATTTGAGAGTAAAGCTTTGGAATTTCTCCACATATTTCCATGGTAAATATTTTGTTGGAGAAATATATCCTTGTTTTGATTTGCACATAAAGTTTTTACATGCTTGTATTTTGTTTTGAGTGTGCAAATCTTTTGAAAGTAAAACCCTAGGCTCTCCTATTTCTTATTGCAAATATTTTTGGAGAAATATTTGATTTAGGGTTTAAATCTTTGAGGTCCTCATCATACATATTATATTCAAAGGTTACAAAAATTATTTTGAAAGCACCCTTACTCTACTGAGCATATTTCATATCATATTAGAGTGCATGTATTTAGAGCTTAAATATTGTGCATCTTTATTTGTATTTAAAAGCATTTTATCATGTACAAAAATGTTTTTATTGTATTGGTTGGGTTCATCCCATTAATTGAACTGGGGAGTCTCAGCCCCATAAGTGAGACTGGTTCAGCTCAGTCCGAAAATTGAATTGGGGAGTCTCAACCCCGTAAGTGAGATAAGTTGGGCTCAACCTTGTAATTGAGTTGAGGTTTACCTCGCACCATAAGGAGAGGTTGTAACAGCTTTTGCTCTGCCCGTTTAAGTGAGCAGGTTTAGTGGAATCCTTGGGGGGTATGCCTAAGGTGGGGACGTAGGCTGGTTTGGCCGAACCTCAATAACAAATATTGTGCGTCACTCTCTCCTTATCTTATTTAATTTATGCCCTTTAAATTCAAAATGTGTATGCTTGTTCATTTATGATTATAATTATTTGCATGCATACTTTTATTTAAATGAGATATGATGCACATGTATGTTCACACTAATAGCTTAATCATTTTTCATACATGTTATTATATTTAATGAGTTACGATATGCGGTGAATCGGCATAAATGTTTAATTTAGTCAAAATATTTTTAAAACCCAATTCACCCCCTCTTGGGATCACACCAATTCCGACAAAAATGCAAGATATGAATTCATCAAGCAATAAATGTGTTTTTGGAAATTAGTAGCAAAGGAAAGAAAAGTTGTTTTGTACTCATTGTGGGTTGAATAATGACATAGTTGATAAATGCTACAAAATACATGGCTATCCTCTAGGTTTTAAATTTACCAACTATCAACAGAAAGGAAAGTCTTCATCATTAAACCAAGTCATAAGCCAACCTCTTGATACAACTCTTGAGTATCATAATCAATTGCCTTTCTTTTAGGATGACTGTCAGAAATTGTTAGCCTTAATCCACTTACAATCTAATGAAAACGTCACTCATCAAGCAGTCAATATTGTTTCTAACATTCCTTTACAAAATATCCAAGGTATGATACTTTCCAGCTTTTCTTCAAGTTGTTCAACATCTTCATCAACATCTCAGAATAATTGGATTGTAGACACTGGTGCTATAGATCACATTATTCATTCTATTGATATCTTTACTTCCATACAAAGTCTTTAAATACTTCTGTTGTGCTTCCAAATGTAAAAAATGTACCAGTTACTCATCTTGGCACAGTCAAGTTATCTGAAAGCCTAATTCTTAAAGATGTACTTTGTGTACCATCTTTATCATATAATCTGCTCCCAATTAGCAAGCTTACTTCAACTCAGAAATGCACTTTTGTTTTCTTACTTGATTTTTGTTTTATTTAGGAATTTACCCCACGGAGGATGATTGGGATTGCTAGAAAGATTGCTGGGTTATACATCTTGAAACTATCACGACCTGCTCATTTTTCCACATATTTTTTTTTATATATAATATCAATATCACATATCCCATATTCCAGCTCAGCAGGTCACAATCCACCTGATCCCGTGAGCACCAGGGATATATCAAAACATAAAGCAAAAGCCCTAGCAGCAGAAAATATACAAACATGTACATCTCAATACCATATACCACAATATACCAGAGTTACTACAATCACTGTATTTTCATATATACATCCCAAAAATAAAACCTAGGGACATTTCCCACAAAACCTAACAGTCCCTACAAAAACTTACCCTTTAAAAAGGGCAGATAAACCGTACTATATTAGTGGGGCTTTTCCTGCTCTCCTATCTGGGGCTCCTGAAAAGTTAATAAGATTTAGGGGTGAGACACCTCTCAGTAAGGGAAATAAACTAATACCAGTGTGTGGTAACATGATTTTCTGTATTCTACATATACCATACATAACATATTCAATACTATTTATCAAATCTAGGAAAACATACATATATATCAACACATGGAAGAATATACTGCATTTTCATAAACATATCTCATCTCATACAATAATAATAACATAAAACAATTCTGGTAGGTTAGCTGGCTGTTGTCATGTATTACCCCCATATGACTGGGTTGTGTGGCCTGAAGGCGGGACCTGACAATGGTTGGCCGACCACTGCCAAGTCAAACAGTAGTTTGTAAGTCCGATGGGTATGCCCAGACTGGTCCGTACACCAGGGGCGATAACAGCACACTTCTCGAAAATAACCACATCGACCATCCAATCTCACACCACTTCGTACAGCGGCGTTAACACAGATATCATGATCACGAGGACTATGGACACATAGCAACGGTACCGTGCAAGTGCTAGCCTAGACCAAGCCAACCAGGTTCTGATATCATATACATATACTAAAAATCGTGATACATGGATAACTCATATCATTAATTATCAAATCATTCATATCATTTTTCACATATACATATATCATGAAAATCATCGGCCCGTATGCTGGTATTTCACATTTTATCATAGCTCGGCCCGTACACCGGCAAATCACATAGCACAGCCCGTACACTAGCAAATCACATAACTCGGCCCGTATGCCGGCAAATCTCATCCAAATAGTACGGTCCGTACATCGACAGACATATCCACATAGCACGACTCGTACATCGGCAAATCACATATATATATATATATATATATATATAAATATCTCGGCCTGTACGCCGGTTTACCATCATAAAAATTCATATCATCCACATTCCCAAAAAAAAATATTTCACAACATTTTTATACTCATGGCACACTGAACAAATTTTCCACGTATTCAACATATTATCATTTAAACAGTATTTTCCAAATATAAATCATATATATACATTTTTCGCAAATCAGATGCTAAATATATATATATATATATACATATATATATATATATATATATGCATACATTTTCTCAAAACAAAACTAGTTTAGTTTATCCCCTTACCTGATTTCTGAAAAGCCCCTAAGAAAATCTTCCCCGTACCTACAGGATTCTTAACTCAACACCCTGAAAATGAAAATTCATAGAATTAAAGTTCAGTATTTTCGTACGTACAACATTTTCTATAACTACCACTAAGTCAAATTCGACTTAAAAAGTCTTACCTCAATTTAGGGATGATTCCCAACGTTCCCAATCAACACCCCTGGAAACGAAAACTCCCAGTATTAAATTTTAATATTTTAACGCATATAACACTTTCTTCAACTGTCAAAAATCCAAATATTGAGTATAAAGTCTTACCCTAAATTTGGGATGAAATCCAACTTCGTTTTTCTGACGATCTGTTCCGATAGATTTGCAAAGAATTTTGCCAGGAGCGTCGTGGTGGCTTCGGTTTGTCGATCCGGCGTCAAACTAGCTCGGAATCAGAGAGAGAGAGAGAGAGAGAGAGAGAGAACACACCAAATCCAATATATCTTCTTGGAGAATCTTGTAAAATTTTATATATATATATATATATATATATATATATATATATATAATTGTATTAGGAAGCTTACTTTAATTAGAAAGATATTATGATATTAATATATATATATATATATATATATATATATATATATATATATATAAATATCAGGATAACTATTAATTAAAACAAAGCTTCTTGGAGAAGCTTGTACCACTTTATATATATATATATACCTTTAACTTATATATATTACATATATATCATAATAACTTATTTATATATATATATATATATATATTTTTTTTTCTTTTCCTTATCATACTATTAATTTTACTTGTTAATTTAATTAATTTATTTTATTTTATTATTTTATTATTATTATTTTCTTTTTTTAAAATTTTATTTTTCCCAATTACTACAGCAACAACTAGGTGCTTATGCTATTGGGCTTCCATAAAATTTAAAAACAGTGAACTCTATCACAAATTCTAAAATCTGGCATGGTAGATTAGGACATTCTTCTATGTCTCGATTGTATTTCCTTTCAAAGAATGTATGAGATATCAATTTTTCAGACAAACTTGATGGTCATTGTATAGTTTGTCCTCTAGCCAAACAAAAGAAGGCTTCCTTTTGAGATTCATTCATATAATAAAATTTCTTCTTTCAATCTTGTTCATGCTGATATATAGGGACCTTTTTCTATTCCAACTCATAATGGTTCTAAAATATACATAGAAGTTTTACGTAACAAAAATATTTACGCTACTATTTTTTTTTTTTTTTTAAATTGATATTCTATTCTCATTCCTCTTAATAAATAATAAAAAGGTAGTTCAGTGCATAAAGTTCTGACATATATGGGATTTGGGAAAGGGTTGGATCATAATGGGTTTATAGTACGCAACCTTACCTTACATTTTTGTAAGAGGTTGTTTCTACGCCTCAAACCCGTAACCTTCAGGTCACATGACGATAACCTTACCATTGGACCTAAGCTTCCCTTCATTCATTTTAATAAATATTATGTAAATTTTATTTTACATAAAAATTTTACTTTTTATATCATATTATTTTCATATTTTAGTTGATTGAATAATAATACACTTTTAATAATACTGTGTAATATCTAAATAATATGACAATCTATTGTTGTTTTTAATTAACAAATTATTAATACAATAGATGTAATATTATTTTATATAGTAATATTGCATGATGGTTAACATTATGTATCATATTTTCTTAATTATTTTGGTTAATTAAACAATTTAAGCGTTGAATTTTTTTCTTGAATAATTAATAGTTGTTGTGCATTTATGATATGGATTTACTTAAGTACATATGTGTGACTGCAACTGATGTATATGGGTGGCGAACCAAGGGGGAAGGTCGTCGTTCCGTGGGTGTTGGTGCCGCATCGGGGGATCTGAAGGGCTCATCGGTAGTAGGAATCTCCACGTTAATAAAAAAAAATAATAATTAATTATTGTTTATATATTAGTTATATGCATATCAATGGTATAATAATTATTTTTCTTAAAATGTTTCTTAAGATTTCCAATGTTGAACCAAATGTTGATGTGAAATCCTATGTACATTCTTGGAAATTTTACAATGTAAACCAAATAATAATATTATTGTGATATAGATCAAATAATCAAGATGCACAGCAGAATAAAAACAACAAGTAAATGAAACACAACTAGAATAAGAACAACAACAAGATTTACGTGGTTCGACAAAACCTACATCCACGAAAGCAATGACACACAAATTTCGCTATGGAAATCACAAAGTACACAAGATACTTCTCAAATGATCACTCTACTTTCCAATACATGCCCAGAATGACATATATAACATTCTCTTGGAGGTTTCCCTCCGTTTATCCAACCACCCCAACGTTCAAATTCAACATTCAAAAAACTACTCGCAGCCCAGAACTTCTTGTCGACAGGAACAAGGGATTTGTTGATGAGACTAAGAAGAACACTTGTTGACAAATCATTCCACTAGTTGACGATCCCATTTTTCTGCTCTCGGTATCTCAGAAACTCTAAACTTTTGGGCCTCTCGAGATCTTCTTGTCATCGAGCACAGGACACTCGTCGACGAGTCCTTACTGTCTCCTTGTCGATGAACACATGGCACTCGTCAATGAGCCCCTACTGTGCCGCCCCTTCATGATTTTCTTTCTTCTTTGTTTATAAAATCCAAAGTATAAGAGCCACACCACAAACAACAATCTCCACCTTAGTGATTATACGCCCCTTAGGAGAATCCCAAAAAACATGTTTAACTGCTCCACCTTGAACTTGAAATGTTTGGTTGGGTATCTCTTCCTTCTATCACTTGGAGACATGGAGTAAGTCCAAGCAATGCTTGAACTTCTCGGAAGTAAGTGATTTCGCCAGAATATCCGCTGCATTTTCAGGCGTGTGAACTTTCTCCAACACAAGCTCACCTGAAGCAATTAATTCCCGAACCCTGTGGAAGCTCACATCAATGTGCTTGGTTCTAGCATGGTATATCTGATTCTTCGCCAAGTAAATGACACTCTAACTATCGCAATGCAACACCACTCCATCTTACTCTAACCCTAGCTCTCTAACTAAACCAGTAAGTCATAAGGCTTCCTTTACAGTTTTGGAAATTGCCATATATTCCACCTTAGTCGTGAATAATGTTACCAGACACTATACCATGAATCTCCAACACACCAGTCCTCCTACAAGGGTAAACACATATCCCGTTGTAGACCTTCTATCATCCATATCTCCAGCATAATCAGCATCAACAAACCCCATAACTGAAAGACAACCCTGTTGCTTGCCGAACATGATGCCATATCTCGATGTACCACTTAAGTATCTAAGTATCCATTTGACAGCTTCCCAATGCTGCCTTCCTAGATTAGAAATAAACTTACTTACCACGCTTACCGCATGATCCAAATCTGGCCTAGTACACACCATGACATACATCAAACTCCCCACAACACTAGCATAAGGTGTAACGACTCGAACCTTTAAATCCGGGTCCAGTGCGTTATACCTGATAATATCCTGATAATCATGATCCATAACATACGCAGCGGAAAACATAATCATAATCTCCATACAACATAATACCAAAGTTTACTAATTCTAACTATAATCCATAAATCACCTGCATTTCCATAAATCTACACAACTCCCAAAACAATTCAGTATTTTCATAATTATTCCTTACTCAATAACTTTTAAAACATAAAGACATAAAACTTAAATATTTACATTCCCCAAAATTAACATAGAAATATACCCTTTTTCTTTTTCTATTTCCCAATAATGCTATAAAAATTTCGAGCTTTCAAAGCTCGATCTTGAGGAAATCTTGAAAAAGATAAATTCATATTCGGGTGAGACACATCTCAGTAAGGGAAGAAATAATATATTAAAGCAGTGTGTGGCCAACATGAGTTTATAATCAACATAATATGTAACATTTACAAATTCTTAACATAATTTCCGAAATCATTTTTTGATCCTATTCAAACATATGCAAGATATTTTACCCATGAGAGTACCCAAGGATAGGAGTGATTACCCGCCCATACAAGTAGCACCCCTTTGCTCTGATACATTTGGCAACCCAAAGGTCACAACTAAAGCATACAAGGGCACTCACCTTACTCAGTAAGCCCTCAAGTGATAAATTGATCTCGTACTCACATGGTTCATACAAAATTTTACCGGCAAAGGCCCTAAGGATAGGGAAATCGACCCTCTCATACAAGTAGGTTCCCTCTACCCTAGTACGTTATGTGGCTACTGCCACATCTGTAGCTACTAGTGCTGTAACGATTCGAATTTAAAAATGAAATTTAAATAATAAGGAAAGGGAAATGGAAATCGGAACCAGAAGGAAGTCATAGACTTCGTCGACGAATCCCCTATATTCGTCGACGAAGGCTTAAGAGAATTCGTCGATGAACACAGGGCTTCGTCGACAAGAAAATACCAAGAGAGGTTCAGAGGCAGCCTGAATTTCGTCGACGAACACAGGGCCTCGTCGACGAAATTTGTGAAGGATTCGTCAACAAAGGTCGGGCTCGTCGACAAAATCTTGCTTTATAAGAGTGAAAAATCCAGGAGAAATATCATATTTTTAAGAAAACTCTCTCTCTCTCTCTCTCTCTCTCTCTACGGTTCTCTCTCCCTTCTCTCTTCGTTTCCGGCCCCACCAGTCGTCAGATCGACGATCCGAAGTCACCACGACGCTCCTGGCAGAGTTCTCTTCAAATCTGCTAGAGCGGATCGTGGGAGAAAGCTAGTTGGAAATCATCTCAAAGTTGAGGTAAGGCTTTTTAAGCCATATTTGGTCTTGCGCTAGTTAGAAGAAGTGCCATACGCATGAAAATACTGAAGTTTAATACTAGGGGTTTTCAGTTTCGGAATATTGGTTAGGAAACCCCTTAGGTGTTAAACTTGAATGCTTTTGAGTGAAAACTTTCTACCCAATATTTAAGTTTTTAGCAGTTGAGGAAAATATTGTATGCTTTGAAATACTGAACTTTAATGATGGGATTTTTCATTTTCCAGGTGTTGAGTTAGGAACCCTGCAGGGGCGGGGCAATTTTATTAGGGGCTATTCAGGAATCAGGCAAGGGGATAAACTAAGCTAGTTCTTTTTGTAATATGTATGTATATATTTATGACACTCATTTTCAAGAAAAATACATATGTTATGTATATTTTTTATACTTGAGAAAACCCTATTGAAAATAATGATATGTTGTATACGTGGAAAACTGGTTTAGTGTGGCATGAGTAGTAATGATTGTGACATACTGTTGTTCTGGGAATGTGGTGATATGGTTATTATGATGGAAAAACTGGCTTATGGGCTGAGATTTTTATGATGAGATTTTGTATGATTTGCCAGCGTACGGGCCGTGCCATGTGATGTGAGTTGCCGGCGTACGACCGTGCTATGTGATGAGATTTGCTGGCGTACGGGCCGTGCGATGTGATGTGATTTACCGACGTACGGGCCGAGCTATGTGATGTGATGTGCCAGTGTACGGGCTGTGCTATGTGTAGCTGGTGTACGGGCCGAGCTACGATATAATGTGTAATACCGACATACGAGCTGATGATTTTCATGATACACTTGTATATGTAAAATGATATGATTAATGTGAAAATGAAAGATATGATATATCTCTGTATCACAATTTCAGTATATGTATATGATATCAGAACCTGGTTGACTTGGTTTAAGCTAGCACTTGCACGGTACTGTTGCTATGTGTCCATGGCCCTTGTGATCATGATATCTGTGTTAACGCCGCTGTACGGAGTGGTGTGAGATTGGATGGTCGATGTGGTTATATTTGAGGAGTGTGCTGTTATCGCCCCTAGTGTACGGACCAGTCTGGGAAGACCCATCGGACCTACAGACTAGACTATCGATTTGATAGTGGTCGGCCAACCATTGTCAGGTCCCTCCTTCGGGCCACACAACCCAGTCATGTGGGGATAATACATGACAACAACTAGCTAACCTACCAGGATGTTTTTATGTTATTATTATGATAAGAGATGAGTTATGTTATGAAATACAGTATGTTCTACCATGATTTTGATATACTTATGTTTTCCCAGATTTGTTAAACAGTATTGGATATGATATGTATGTTATATGTAGAACACAGATTACTCATGTTGCCACACACTAGTATTAGTTTATTTCCCTTACTGAGAGGTGTCTCACCCCTAAAATTCATACATTTTTTAGGAGCCCCCGATAGGAGAGCGGGAAAGGCCCCGCTGAACTAGATTAGTTGTTTGCCCTCTTTGGAAGGGTAAGTTTTGGTAGGGATAGTATGGTCTTGTGGGAATTGTTCCTAGATTTCATTTTTGAGATGTATATATGGGGGTACAGTGATTGTAGTAACTCTGGTACATTGTGATGTATGTTATGATGGAATGAATATGATTGTATATTTTCTGCTGCGTAGGCTTCTACTGTATGTTGTGTTTTATCCCTTGTACCCACGGGTCCAGGTGGATGGTGACCTGCTGAGTTGGATGGGGAATTTGTGTTATTGATATATAAAAAAAAATGTGTAAAATGAGTGGGTCGTGACAAGTGCACTCACCTTACTCAGTAAGCCCTCAGGCGAAAAGTATGCCTCGCCCAATCGTAACATGTTTTACATACATAGATACTTCTAATATCATAATACATCATTCTTTCCATCATTATTCAATCATACACATCTGTTCATATTCATGGCTTAACATTGCATTGCATTTCACTTTAAGTGACTCTTTCCCATTTTATATTATTCACATTTCACATTTCATTTCCATTTCATTCATTTCCTTTTTCATTTCATTTCATTTCATACCTAGCATCTTTTAACTATTTTAACCAGAATTTTTTAGCTGTCATACATTTAACCAGCCACTTTCAGCTGTTTCACATTTACCCAGCCACTTTCAGCTGTGACCCATTTACCTAGCCACTTTCAGCTGTGACACATTTACCCAGTCACTTTCAGCTGTGACACATTTACCCAGCCACTTTCAACTGTGACACATTTAGCCAGCCACTTTCAACTGTGACACATTTACCCAGCCACTTTCAACTGTTACACATTTACCCAGCCACTTTCAACTGTTTTACCCAGCATATTTCAGCTGTTTACCCAGCATATTTCAGCCGTTTACATGGTTGCATTAAAACACACAAGCAACATAGTCCAGGTCATGTTTTATTCACAATGCATTACTTACTAAACCTGCATCTCATACATTTAACATATATTTCCACACAGCATTCTATTTACTCATGCCACACAATTTAGTAATAAAATTCATACACTGCCTGTAAAATAAGTCAAACAATATTTAATGTTTATATACTAAAAATACCTTTCATGTCTTACATAAATATTTTGAAAATATTTCCCACTTTTTTCAGTTTATTTTCACACATACATATCTAATAAACAGTCCTAAACTTAAAAAAAAATATAATTTAAACGACTGGCATTTTACCCATACTGAAAAATTACACGTACATATAACATAATTTATTTTTCATTTAATTTATAAAAATTCTGATTTAATATATATTTTTTTCCCTTACCTAGTTTCTTGAATTACGCCAACAGAGACTCCGAAAAATACCTGTGGCGCTCACCCGGACACTGAAATTAAATTCCTAATTTCAATAAATTATTCCTAAATAAATATTATTTAAATATTTCCTAGGACCATAATTTCTGAATAAATAATAATACCCTTAAATTTAACCAAATTGTCAAATTTTCCAAATCTCACTCTCGCTTTGGAATAGGGCCTAGAAAACTCCAATTGGAAAATTAACTACGCCAAAATAATGACGACGATGACTAGGACCCCGTGGTGGTGTCCGTTAGTCGATTTAATAGCATATTAACAAAAAAATTGAGAAAATGAGAAAAAATTACCTTTCCCCAGGAGTAGTGTCTAAGCCGTTCCCATGAAAAATCTGCTCTAGTAGAAATGTCGGTAGCGAAACCAGGATTCCAACGGCACCTTCCGTTTCCCGATCCGTCACAAACTCGCCGAGAAATTGGGAGAAGAAGAGAGAGAGGCAGAGACGAACGCAGAAGAATAAAAAATATTCTGAGGGGCGGGGGCGCGTTCTGTTCTTCTCCTCCTTCTTCTTTATTCTTCTTCTTTCTTCTTCTTTTTAACTTTAACTTTACAGATTTATATATATAACTTTAACTTATACATTTATATATATATATATATATATATATATATACATATATATACATATATATATCTTATTTCAATTAGTTTTTAGTTTTTTTTTCCAATGTAATAATGTTTAATTTAATTACTAATTATTTAATTATTTAATTTATCTTAATTTAATTTAATTCCTTTAATTTTAATTAATTTTTCTTCTTTTTCTCTCGCCATTCCTTTTATTTATTTATCTATTATTTTATTTATTTAATTATTTTTTAATCATTTTAATTTTTTGGGTCTTTACATAGGGGACCTTTGACATGTCCCAGATTTCCTCATCCGTACTTGTGCAATTTGTTGTAAACAGTGTACACACTAGTCTTGCATCAGTTATGCTAAACCTCTCCAACACCTTCTGTACATAACCGCCCTGAGATAGCCATAATCTTCTTGCAGTTCTGTCACGACGAATCTCCATCCCAAGTATTTTCTTGGTTGAGCTAAGATCTTTCATGTCAAATTCCTTATACAAAAAGTCCTTTAATTGATTCACCTCAGTTAAATCTTTTGCAACTATCAACATGTCATCGACGTACAATAATAAGAAAATAAGAGAACCATCCTCAAGCTTGTTCACATATATGCAACAATCATACTCACACCTCTTATAGCCAATCTTGATCATGTAAGAATCAAACTATTTATACCATTGCCTTGGAGATTGTTTCAGCCCATAAAGAAATTTCTTCAACCTACAAACAAAATTTTCTTTTCTCTATTCAATGAATCCCTCTGCCTGTACCATATAGATTTGTTCCTCCAAGTCACCATAAAGAAACGTCATCTTCACGTCCATTTGTTCCAAATAAAGATCATAATGGGCCACAATCCCAACACAATTTTGATAGAAGTATGTCAGACCACTAGAAAAAAGATCTCATCATAATCTATCCCTTTCTTCTGTGAGTATCCTTTTGCCACCAACCATTCTTTGAATTTCTCTCATTCCTTTTTTGAAATTGCCTCCTTCTTCCTATATACCCATTAGCAACCTATCAGTCTCTTCGCATCTGGAAGCTCCACCAAATCCCAAGTTTGGTTCTTAAGTAGCGATTCCATCTCCTCAATCATCGCACCCATCCACCTATCTTTCTCCTGGCCGTGCACTGCCTTTTGAAAAGTAGTTGGATCGTTGCAACTAGTAAGGAAAGCATAAGATACTAATTCTTTAAATCCATACCTTGGTGGAGGTCTGATAGTGCATCTGGATCTCCGTATAGGAACATCGTCGACTTGCTGGTTTCCCAAGCTAGAGCTCCCTGCAACCGTAGGACCATGATCATTTTCGTCGCCTTGAGCTTCTAACTGCACCTACACAATAAGTTTATCATTGCCCCAGCTTTCTAACCCCTGTTTCCGTTCATCATACTCTTGAGTACGCTTCACCATAAGCTTTTCATCAAAACTACATCCCTATTAATCACTTCCTTATTTGCCATTGGGTCCTATAGCTTATACCCCTTCACACCCTCTGGATATCCCAAAAAAATGCAATGACAAGACTTTGGGTCAAGCTTAAACCTCTCCTCACTAGATACGCGAACATAGGTTGGACACCCAAATACCTTCAATCCGGGGTAGTCTAATGTATTTCTCGTCCAGACCTCTTCTGTCACTCTACCCTCTAGTGATGCTCTTGGTGATCGGTTTATTAGAAAACAAGTCATACTCACTCCCTTGACCTAGAAGTTCTTCGGTAGTCTTGCATTTAATCTAAGACACCGAGCCCTTTCATTAAGAGTCCGATTCATAGTTCTGCCACACCATTTTGTTGAGGTATCTGGCGAATTGTAAAGTGTCTCTTGATGCCCTGTGTCATACAAAACTCCATAAATCGAGAATCAACGTTCTCGGTCCCATTATCCGATCTTAAGTATTTGATTCTCCTCCCTGTCAGGTTTTCCATTTCAACCTTCCAAATCTCGAACTTGGCAAACATACTTGATTTGTGACGCATGAAGTAAAACCAGACCTTTCATGAGTAATCGTTAATGAAACTCACATAATACACATGTCCACGCTTTGATGCAACTTTAACCAGACCCCAAACATCTGAATGCACATAATCAAAAAAACCCTTTGTATTGTGTTTAGCTAATCTAAACTTTGCCCTATTCTGTTTTCCAAGAACACAAATCCTGCAAAATTCTAGCTGACATGATTTCAAGCCCTTCAAAAGTTTCCTCTTGTGTAGTTCCTTCATGCCGTGTTCCCCATATGCCCAAGATGCATATGCCACAAGACGGTCTCATCTAATTCAGCATCTACAATTGCAGCTTCACCTACAATGGTAGTTCCCTCCAATGTGTATATATTCCCATATAGTTTCTGCCCTTTCATTACAGTCAGACTACCCTTCCATACCGTCAGAACTCCACCTTTGGACTTATAATTAAAGCCATTACAATCCAAAGTACCAAGTGATATCAAACTCTTCCTCAACTCTGGTATATGTCTTACATTACACAACGTTCTTACAACACCATCAAACATTTTTATCTTTACATTTCCTATGCCAATGATCTTGCAAGAAGCATCATTACCCATAAGAATTGATCCATAATTCACTAACCTGTAAGTGCTGAACCACTCCTAGTTCGAAGTCATGTGATAAGAACATGCCGAGTCAAGTATCCAAGAGTCTGTTAGATTATCCGACCCCGCTAAAACTGATAGAACATCACCATCACTACACGCTGAACCTCCTTCTTGAACAACATTCATAGATTTTGAGGTACCTTCATGTTTCTCAGAATTTTCCTTCTTCCAATCCGGACACTTCGGTTTCACATGCCCCTTTTTACCACATTTATAACACCAAATTTCTTTCTTCTTCTTGGATTGATTTAGGGATTTTTGACTTGATCCATGTTTGTATTTTCCCTTGTCTCACTCGTTATTACCCTTTATCACAAGTCCTTCTCCTTCATTACATATTTCCAATCTTTGATGAAAATTTAGCAAAACACTTGTTACCTCTTCTAGATCAAGAGTTTCTTTTCCCTATGTAAGAGTGATCACAATATTTTCATAGGTATGAGTCGAGGGCAAAGAGTTTAACAACATCAAAACTTTTTCATCCTTATCAAAATTAACATTTATTCTCATCAAATCATTAATAATTTGATTGAAAGCATTAATGTGTTGATCTAAGTTTGATCCTTCAACTATCTTAAGTCAATACAAACGTTGCTTAAGAAAAAAGTTTATTATGAAGAGATTTGGACATGTACCGAATCTCTTACTTTCACCATATAGCTTCTGGAGAATCCTCCGTCATCACCCGATAGAGTACTTCGTTGGCCAAACACCAACATATTGTAGAAGCAGCCTTTGCTTTCAAATCTATCCATGTTGCCTCATCCATTCCTTCTAGTTGAGTATCAAGTAAAGCCTTAGCCATTCCTTGTTGCATAAGAATGTCCTTCACTCTCCTCTGCCATAAACCAAAGTTCCCGGTTCCATCAAATTTGACGATATCAAATCTTGCAGAAGATGATCCCGATGCCATAACTACGATCGCTCTGATATCAATTTGTTGTGATATGGATTGAATAATCAACATGCACAACGGAATAAAAACAACAAGTAAATGAAACACAACCAAAATAAGAACAACAACAAGATTTACGTGGTTTGGCAAAACCTACATCCATGAAAGCAACGACACACAAATTTCACTATGGAAATCACAAAGTACACAATATACTTCTCAAATAACCGCTCTACTTTCCAATACATGCCTAGAATGACATATATAACATTCTCTTGGAGGTTTCCCTCTGTTTACCCAACCACCCTATTGATTAAGGTGTAATCCCAAGAGGGGAGGGTGAATTGGGTATTTTAAAAATTCTTTGAAACCTGTTTACCAATCAATCCCTATTTCTAAGTTTAACTAATTAATGATAGGAACTTATGTCTAAATTAAAGTTATTTTATCAATGAATTCCTTTTTACTCAATTAAGTGCGTATAAAATTATTCAACATATACAAGCAAGCAGGAAATTAAATGCGATACTGAAAATAAATAATGAAGGGAAGAGAGAATGCAAACACAGTTCTATGAGGTTCAGCCTACTTGGCCTACGTCCTTGCCTTGAGCAACCACTCAAGGATTCACTAAAACCCTGCTCCTTAAAGTGGGACGGAACTTCCCTTACAATCCGCTACTTACAAAAGGCACAACTTCCTCCTACTTCGTTGCTTACAAGAGATACAGCTCTCTCCTCTCACACTGGTTCACACACCAAACCATGTATACAATAGAATCTAGAAAATACACTCAAAAACAATGCTTCTAACAAAAGCTGGTGAGTACAATTCAAATTCCTAAAACATTGACATATGATATAACTTGAAGCTCGTGAATGAATGAAAACAAATAAATCGTTTTATATATGATATGCCTCAACACACAAATCCCTTTTTAACCAAAACTTTCAAGTAAAGATAAATTCAAACTGTTTTGGAATAAACTAGGGTTCTAGGTTCACTTTACAAAATTGCACACTTATATAATTGAAGTGAACTAGTTAGCAAAAACTTTGTCTTGAATATACACTCAATCAAAATCACAAAGTTTTATTTCATGTACTCAATCACAAAACTGAGTATATTAATTTGCAGAAAATATCTCTCAATTAAAATTATAGTTCTACGTACCAAGGATATTAAATCAAGCTCTAATGTATCTAAAGATAGATCCTTTTAGAAACCACACACTTGAATCAAACCTTTCAATCAATCACACACCATGAGTCAAATAATGATCTTTTTTAAAATAGCTTTGTATATGTATACGTACTTTCAAGATCACCCTTTTAATCAAAACTAGGTTTTTTAATAATAAGCTCTTTGAGAAAATATATGTATATTTATATTCTCTTAAATCAAAATTTAATCTACCAAGTTAGATAAACTTTCTTAAGTAATGATCTCTTAGAAAATTAATTTTTGTACGAATAGGCACGCTCAAGATCAATACTTTTCAATACTAGTCAAGAATAAGCAATGAATGAGATGTAAAGTTCACAAGACTAATAACTCGAAAGATCAAACCTCAATACTAGATTGAAGTACAGTAGAGTAAACGAGTTCCGTTTGAAAAACTGATTTGATTTGCCCAAGCTTGAAGATTTGAGATTGATGTATATGCAATCGAATAACACTAAGAGTAGATAATCAACAATCTTGCAACAAGGTGTATTCTTCTCTTTCTTGTGTGTCTAACTTCTTGTTCTAGGGTTTAGATATTCATAATATATAGTATATTACCTTTAGGATTGATCTCAGCCGTTGGATCAATAAGATACCTCGCGTGTCCTTTTTAATAAAGAACTGATTTTTAGGCTTTCTCGCGAGTTCAGGCAACTGAACTCAACTTCAGGCTCCTGAAGTGGCAACTTCAGGCGCCTGAGGTTCCAAGGTCAGGCGACCGAGGTACCTCTACTAGGTTTTGTATTTCCCCTTTAATTCTTCAGGCTACCAAACTTAATATTCAGGCTACCGAAGAAATTCTTCAGGCGCTTGAGGATAACTTCAGGATACCGAAGTCCCCTTTTTCACACATATTCATTTCCAGTTTAAAATTCTACTTTGATTCTTTGCTTGAGTCTTTTATAAAACATATATTCCATAATTTCAAAAACATTTCTAAGTCCATGAAGGTTCCCTAATGATATACATGAAATGCATGAATCCTAAAGCAATTCTAATTTACGATGAGCCTCAGATTAAATCATACGAAAATGTAAGTACACGAGTTCTAAATACCCATTCCCAAGATGTTCTTGAACTTTGCCACTTGCATCTTTATTCTCGTACACTTTGAGTTCCATGGATCTTGCCAAGATGTGTCAGCTTTACTTTATGGCTTCCATGACTCATTATCTTTCCGTGCATGCTTAATATGATTCATATTCACAAACTCAATGCATAGATCAAATACCAAGTGATTTGTCATTATCAAAATTGAATTGGACTCATAGAGTCAACACAGCCCAACGTTCAAATTCAAAATTCAAAAAACTACTCGCAGCCTAGAACTTCTCATCGAGAGGAATAAGGAATTTGTCGATGAGACCAAGAAGAACACTTGTCGACGAATCATTCCCACTAGTTGATGATCCCTTTTTTCGGCTCGCGGTATCTTAGAAACTCTGAACTTTTGGGCCTCTCGAGATCTTTTCATCGATGAGCACAGGACACTCGTCGACGAGTCCTTACTATCTCCTCGTCGATGAACACAGGGCACTCGTCGACGAGCCCCTACTGTGCTGCCCCTTCATGTTTTTCTTTCTTCTTTGTTTATGAAATCCAAAGTATAAGAGTCAAACCACAAACAACAAATATTCTCACGAGGGAGACATCTCATTCCCCAAAATGAGATTCTCGGGAATGTAAGTCTATGAGAATTTTTTGTTCTATGAGAATTTTTTTAATGCCATGAACCAAACACTCCCTAAGGGTTTCCCTCTCTCCTTCACTCCCTTGACTTTGACCCTAATGCATATATGACACACATTACATCATGTTTGGGCCGAGGAATGGAATAAGATAAGAATGGAAGGAAATGAAAATTTGAGAGCTTGAAGAAATTAAATATAAATTCAACTCTATTCGGTCGATTCTATTACATTTCTATTTACTAAACATGCAATTAAGTACCTTTTTGTTCTCCAAATTAAAATATTAGGTAATTTGATGCAAAAAAGAAAAAAGAAAATCATTAATGCAAAAAAAAAAAAAAAACACATATATTGAAAATCATTGATGGGAAAAAAAAAAAAAACATGCTTAATGGTTAATAAATTCCATTTTAGTAGCCATTTATAGCTCTCCAATCGATTAGAGAATCAAATAAATATAAAAAATTCTCTTTGTTTTAGTCTCTCCCTCATGGTGTACAATACAAGTCGAAGCACAAGAGAGCCATAATCTATTCACACAGCTTAGGCAAGATCTAAGTTTGAGTTTCCACCCCACCACAACCCCCCCCCTTTCTAACCTTTTTTCGCTCCAACTTCTTCTTTTAAAAGGTAAAGATGAATTGCACGTATTCAGTAAACAGCTTTTCAAGTTTTTAAATCAATTTTTAACTTTTTTGGTGAATTTTTAAAAGCTAAGATTTGAAACTTTTAAAATCTAAATGTTAACTTTTTTCTTTAACAAATTATTCAATTCTATTGATATCTTTATTTTTACTGTTTACAAATATTATAAAACTATCAATGCATTTGTTGCAACATTTCAAAAAAGGGTCTAAAATAGTGATGGGTGTTTCTAATAAGAGCGTATAAAAATTACCGAAAAATAAAAAATCAGACCGAAACCAGACCAAAATCAAAAGCGATTCAATTTTTCGATTCCTAGTTTCTGTTTCGGTTCTCAAAAAAATAAATTTTTGGTTTCTATTTCAAAACATAAGGAATCGGAAAAATCGAAAAACATATTTAAATTAAAAAAATATATGAATTAATATAATTACTTTATATATATATCATATATCTGACTGGGGAGTGGGGGACTAGGTAGGGGTGTACAAAATTTTAAAATTATTATTTGTAATATTGTATATATGTGTACTATAAAATATATTATTTTTTCAATTAATTATATAATTGAAACCATTGAATATTTTATTTAATTAATTAATTTTTTTTAACTAATTAAATCTGGGTTGTTGGCCTTGCTCAAGGATAAGAAAGGAGTGGCAAAGAGATTTATACAAGATGCATGACTCTCAAAATTCTCATTTTAGTGATGTGAGACAAGTGTAGTGGAGTAGAAGTTGGTTTAGGGACTTGGCCTGTGGAAACCTTTGTCCCACATTGGTTGGAAGTAGAATAGAAGCATTCTAGTTGCGCGGGTGGGCTATCCTTGGGCCTTGTCTACATTTAGAAGGGCTTGATTTAGATTTGGACTCTTTTGGGTTTGTAATATTTTTTTTACATATAAATTTAATATTAAAAATCAAGTGAAACTGAATTGAATCATAAAAATTCGGTTTATAGTTACACTAAATCGTCGGTGTATGGTTTGGTTTCGGTTTAGATTTTGAAAATTGATTTTTTCGGTTTGATTACGATTTTGGTCAAAATTGAACCGATAAGAATCGAGTACACCCCTAGTTTTAAATATTGATAATTTGATGGAATCGTTACTAACCTATTATTTTCCTATGTGCGGTTTGTTCACCTACTTATTACTTATTGAATAGTCTTTAGACTAATTATAATTCCAAGAAACCAGTAGTTTTGGTATACTTTTATCAAAATTGGGACCGAGGGTACAGTTATGCAAGGAGAATGTATGAGCACCCTTACATACATGTTCTATGAACGATAACTAATTAACTATAAATTATCCCAACTTGAATCATATGGTTCTTAATTAACTCCTAAACAATTCAATGAACACTAAAATTTCAAAAGAAAATGTAAAATCAAATACGATTTAAGAATGTCTAGCAAGACTTCCAAAAGAGTGGATCTTATTAAATAAACCTTCCCTCAAAACTGATTTAGGTGAGTTTTGAAACACGCTTTTACCCTTTGTTTTATCATCACGACACACAAATATGCATAATAAGATATATACAAATACTAAACATATAAAATTATCATGCAAATTCATCATATTTAAGCAGAAAGGATCTTTAAAATATTATCAAATTTTTAAAAAAATTCAAGAATTTTCTAGAATTTTTCAATATTTTTCTATAGTGTTTTGGGATTTTTAAAGAATTTTCTTTATTTTATTTATTTTTAGTATTTTATTTTTTATATTTTTTTGGTTCCCTAAGTCAAAACTGAATCAAAGAGTTTTTTTTTCCCTGTTTTTTCTTTCTAATTTTCCCTTTTTTTTCTTTTTTCCTTTTTTTTACTATTTTTTCAATTTTTTGAATTAAAAATGAAAAAAATAGTTTAAAAAAAAAAAGGATGGTCCAAGGATAGAGCTATGTAAATGGATCATAGGTCTACGATTTGAGTTGGATTGACCCATGTTGGTTTGGGATGGGCTAGACTTAGTCCTCCATTTGGGAACACTCTAGAAAATATATATATATATATATATATATATATATTTACAAAAAAAAAAAAACAAAAGTGACATTCATCTTGTACTACAACAAATACTTATTGTAAAAATTATTTTTTTAAAATCACTTTTTTTGATAACTTTTTAAGTGAATTTTGAGACGCAACCTAAGATAGCTTATTGGCCACTTAATATTAATGAAACATAATTCAATTATGGAATAAAGAAAAAACCATCTATTAATTTGAAATAATATTACAAATTAAAAATACTAATTTAATTAATAATATTATTTTAATATAAATTAATATAATAATCATATGTTATAAATATAAATTAAGAACAAGATTATTGTTAATGAAAAAGTAATATTATATTATTTTTAAATTAATAAAAGTATTTATATATTAATTAAAAATAACAGTTAACATGATTATTAATTAATTAACTGTATGTTATTTTACCATCCATTATAGCCTATTAATTATTAATAAAATATAATTAAATTCTGAAATGAATAAAAAGAACCATCTATAATTAAATTAATATTCAATTAAATTTAAGATTTTAATTTAGTTTTTTTTTTTGGATTTTAATTTAGTTATTAGTACTATTTGTAACATATCTTAATGTGATAATCATATGTTATAAATATACATTAATAATAATATTATTGGTAATTAATAAATAAGAATATGATATTATTTTAGTTAATAGAAAAATATTCAAAATTTTAAATAGAAAATTAATATTATTATCAATTAAATATAGTTATAAAAATATTTTTATTTTTATTTAAAATATATTTAAATTTTACTATATATTATTTTGCCATTATGATATATCATTTATTATAATTCAATTTTAGATTGAACAAGAACCATTTATTAACTTAAATTAATATTAAATAAATTAAAATTTTGAATTTCATTAATAATATTTTTTTCATAATTTAATTTGATAGTGATATGTTATAAATAAACATCAATGACAAAATTATTGTTAATTAAAAATAATAATCCGATATTATTTTTTAATATAAAATATTTTAATTTTAATCCTAGATAATTAAAATAAGTATTAATGAAATTGTTAATTTAAAAATATTAATATTTTTAATCTAAAATATATTTAAAAATAAAGATATAGTGCCCTATAATAAAAGAAAGTATCTAAATACTGCTTATTTACCGTTTATAAATTTCAACAACTTTTCAATTCAATACTTCTTATCAGCACATTAAATTCAATACTTTTTTTCTGAAAAGTATTTTTACATAAGTGGTTCCAAACAAACTCTTACTGTAATTGGGACATGGGTAAGTTGAATCTAAGCTTAGGCTGAGTTAGGGTCAAGTATAATTGGGTCTAAGGAGGTCTGGGTTTAATTGGATAATGGGCTTGCTTTAAATGAGTTGAGTTAGTTTAGGATTTGGATTGAATGAGTGTTGGGCTCAGCTTGGATTTGGGCTATTGGGCTAGGGGATATTGGGTTGGTTAACTTGGCTAAGTTAAGACAAACGAGTTTAAGCTATGGGTTAAAGGATCAATTGACTTGGACTCAAGTTAGGGGTTTCATGGATCTAGGTTCTCAGATCAGGGTCATAGGATTCGGGTCCTCGGATCTGGACTTTCGCATAAGTACTCTCGGTCTAGAGGCTTGGATGTATGTCCTTCTTAGTCATCTAATATACAATTAGGTGGTATCATCTAAGACCTCTAGTTATGTTGAGGGGATTAGAGTTACCCTCAATACTAGTGGAATGTGAGTTACTTTCCTCACAATTCAAGTTCGGGTTCCTTAGTGATGAGTTTAGTTGGTTCAAAGGCTATGGAGCCATCAGATTTGACCACTAGGTTAGACACTTAGTGTTTCCTTGGAGAAGGATGAGTACAACTGGGACTTGGTGTAATCTTGCCACTACACGAGTGTGACTCCGTGACACTTTTGGAGAATTTTGGCAAGTGCGATTCCTTCTAGCCATTGAGAATTCCACCTATGTGACATATTGCTTAATTGCTTCGTATTTGTAGCAAAGTCAAAGAACCTTCTAGAACTTCTTGCAATAACTTCTCATTAGTACTAGTACCTCTCTCTTCTTCCCATTCAACCTAATTAAATTTTTTATATTTAGAAAATAATTTTTTATTTTTTAGGTTGAGCTTAACTAAAGGCTAATTCTTAGGGTATTTAGTAAGAGAAAATTGGAGAGAGAGAGAAAATAAATTTGTATTTGGGGAGTTGAGCTTAACTAGAGTCTAATTTGTAGAGTATTTAGCAAAAGAAAATTGGAAGGTGAGAGAGAGAGAGAGAGAGAGATACGGAAATTTTGATTTAAAGGGGTGAGAGTGGCAATGGTTGAAGAGTCAAAGAGTGCTTTTTCCATGGATTTCAAATAAGGGTTGAATTTAACTGTGTGTGAGAGAGAGAGAGAGAGAGAGAGAGAGAGAGATTTGCTTATACTTTCCAGGTAGTCATCCCTTGACAAGCCATATATATTTTAATTGTGCTTTTATTGAACTTGGGTATGTAACATAGAAGCAACAAGATTTGAACTTGATTTGTTAGAAACATCACTTGTACATTTATTTTTTGTTTCCATATGATAATTTCTCTGGATAACATATGTTTAATTTAATTTTAAGACTTTGTAGGTCAGGGTTAAGAATGGTTAAGCAATTAATGTTATACAATTAGACCAATTTTTGTAGGTATATAACATAATGGATAAGAGCTGGATGGATATTACCAGTAGAAGCTCTTGAGTGAACATATTTGTTGGTTCTGTGTTTGCTTGTGTTACAAGTAGAGATAAGATTTGAGGCCCCTATTATAAGTGTGTTAATTCAAAATTTGAGACTCAAGATTTTCTGTTTATGCACATAACTTTGCATGGGATCGTAAGGAATTTTAATGGTGATCACGCCATGGTGAGGAACACATGAACAATAATGAAAAAAAATGGTGAGTAGGATGAATAGGGATGTGATGATATTCTCAAACTCATGCATGACTTGAATAGAGGTTATAATGTGAATGCAGTAAGCACGAGGCCACCTAATGAGGAACCAAATGAAACAATAAAGATATTTTATGAGTTGCTAGAGTATGCATAGCAAGAATTGTTTCTAGGATGTAAAGAATGTTCTAGGTTGGAGTTCATTACATTAATGGAACTAAAATCTTATCATAAGTAGACTAATGTTCCTTGTTTTTTTTTTTTGATCATTATCATGTGTCAACAACATACTTGGATTGTATTTGTTGCTAGTTGGTGGTTATAAAAGTTGGGAATTTGAAGTTCAAAATCATATCCCAACCCCTATTTCTCTTCACCATGTATGGTCTATTTATACCTTTTCCTGCGTGTCCAAGAAGGGGGATAAGGTGAGAATTTATAGGAAGAATTTGATTTCTTTATGTGATAGGCAAACAATTCATATTTTAGGGAAATATTAAAGAGATATCATCATTCTCTCAATCCATTCTTTTCTAATCTTTGGGTGTATGCATGTTTTAAGTGTATCTCCCACTAAAACTACAATCCTTCATGTTTACAAGTGAGACATATCACCCTCCTACATCTATTTTCAAATGTCATTATGATTTTAAATGTTGGTATGCATAGTGTTGTGTAATTTGTATATGACATGATAGTTTTAGGGTAAAAGATACTAACCTCCACTAAAGTTTAGCAAAAAGACAGAGACCTCCTCTAAGATTTCAAAATTTAGAGAGACCTCCCCTGAGATTTCAAGAATTTCAGGGATCTCCCTTGAGATTCCAAAAAGATACAAACATCTCCTTATATTTTGCTAAAAGACAAGTCTTTTGAGTAGAAGTTTGTGTCTTTTTGTCAAACCTTATGGAGGTCTGTAACATTTTTTGAAACCTCAAGGGAGGTAAATGGAATTTTTAAAACCTTAGAGGAAGTCTTTATCTTTTTTCCAAAGCTTAGGGGAGGTTAGTGTCTTTTGGCCATGTTTTTATGTGTATTTTTGTACATTTAAGTTATTTTTAGTGTCTTAGTTATGGTTTGTGTTGGCCCTAGAGTCGAGTCTAAAGGGGGGTGAATAGTCTCTTTTATGTATTTTCGTTTTTCTCTACAAATATAAATTTTAGTAAGATACAAGCAATTATATCACAATATGTAAAATATAAATTATGCACAAGACATAAAATAAAAAAAGTAGGGAAGAAAAGTTTGACAAACAATTTTAACGTGGTTCAGCCTTTTGCCTACGTCAACGCCTTGAGACACATTTAAGGATTCCACAATCCACTATAAGCCTCCTTCACCGGCGGAGAAGCCTTTACAAGCGAGAACAGATCCCTTTCGCTCACCAAGAGCTACAAGGTTCACCAAGAACCTTCACACGGGAACCAATCCCTTTTACTCACCAAGAGCCGCAAGGTTCACCAAGAATCTTTGCAATTCAGCTCACCTAGAATCTTCAATCATGGTTCACCAAGAACCATTTGCAACTCAATTCACCAAAAACCCTTTACAACAAGAAGATGAATTACAAACAAAGCTCCTTGAATGAGCGGATATTTGATACAACACAAACCTCACACAAATCTCTCAAGTAAATGTGTTAATTGTCCCACCCGGGAGTATATAGAGTTAGAGGGGGGTGAATGGACTCTTTTCGTGTATTTTTATTTTCTCTACAAAATAAAATCCCTTGGCAAGATTGCAAGCAATTATATAACAATATATATAAAATAAATTAAGCGCAAAATAATAAAATTAAGAGAAGGGTAGATAAAGATCAACACCGATATTTTTTCGTGGTTTGGCACCAAGCCTGCATCCATGCCTTAGCACCAAACCAACCACTATCCACTATGAATACTCCTTCACCCACGGAGTAAGCCTTACAACTCAGGTACCAAACCCTACACTCGGGAACAAATCCCTACCCGCTCACAAAGAGCCTTCGGTTCACAAAGAACCTTCATCAACAACGGTTCACAAAGAACCTTACAAGAGATTGGAATTACAAATCAAAGCTCCTTAAATGAGCAAATATTAAATTCAATCAAATCCTCACTCTATTCTATCAAGGAATGAATAAACACGATGAATAAGCAAGAGAGGATTGAGCACTTGTGATGAATGTCTAAAATGCAAATTGCAAAGTGCTTAGGTTTTGGATAAAATGATATTTTTCACAAATATGATCAACAATGCTCAAAACCATACTAAACAAGTCTATGGACTTGTATTTATAGCCAAAACACCCAACTAGCCATTATTGGACCGTTGGGGGCAATTCCCAAAAGAAACAAACCATTTTCTAGTTGTTGAGATGCTATTCACGATGACACTCGTCGACTAGTCACACTCTGATACTCGTCGATTAGTGGCCCCCACTCGTCGACGAGTTCCCTGAATCAAAAAAAAGTTATCAACATGAAAGTTGTCAGATTTTTTCTTAGCTTTCCAAGAACACCACGATTTTTCTCTTTGGACTTTTCTAGCAAAAGTTATGCCCTAAATACCGAAGGGTGTTCAGGGGTCAAGGCATTACGTTAGTCGATGATTGCTCTATTTTTCCTTGTCAAAAAGCATTTTAATCTCTTAAAACATTTTTAGACAAAAGTATATGAAATATATTAAGTCTAATAAAGTTTAATACTTGTCCAAAAGAGTTTTCCTTTAAATATAAGATATCTTGTTTTATGAAAACACATTTGAAAGTTCATTTGATATCTTATATGCTTAGTATGTCCTTTATAAAAATATGCTTGACTTTCTTGAGGCTTTATGTGATACCCGTGGAAGAAAGACTTAAAAGGATTAGATGTTACTACCCATATCAACAAGGTGCACCTTTCTTTTCGAGAGTCTTCCCATAAGAACGCCACGGTTAAGCGTGCTTGGCTTAGAGTAATCTTGGGATGGGTGACCTTTTGGGAAGTTTTTTTCAGGAAGTGTGTGAGTGAGGATAAAACACTGAAAAGGACACGTGTTGGTCTGTGGGGCCTGTCATTAGTACGATAAGGCATGCCTCTCCTGTTGTCTGGTTCAGGTGGAGGAGGAGTAACGCAGTGCTCCCTGGCAGACCCAGGTTGGAGCGTTACAAAATGGTATCAGAGTAATTACCCAGCCGGAAGTGTGATGAGATTCACATCGCCTGGGTTTGGAAATGTGGGTTCGCAACGAAAACGTTGCGTTCTGTAAGTGGGGGAGAATGCGATACTCCGTGGAAGAAAGGCATAAAAGGGTTAGATGTTACCACTCATATCACTAAGGTGCACCTTTCTTTTCGAGAGTCTTCCTATAAGAACTCCACGGTTAAGCGTTCTTGGCTTGGAGTAATCTTGAGATGGATGACCTTCTGGGAAGTTTTCTCAGGAAGTGTGTGAGTGAGGACAAAACACACTAAAAATGACATGTGTTGGTCTGTGGGGCCAGTCATTAATCCGATAAGGCCCGCCCCTCCTGTTGTCTAGTCCAAGAGGAGGAGGAGAGACGTAGTGCTCTCTGGCAGACCCAGGTTAGGGCGTTGTACTTTAAGACTTAAAACATGTTTTGTCAAAGCCAGGACTAAGTATGAAAATGTTCTTAAAACTAGGATGTCGAAAACTTATCCCTTATGAAAACATATTTTGAGTTTAGAATTCTTTTTGACAAACTCTTAAATTTAACTTTGAAAACTATAAAGGTTGAATTTGTGACTTAAGTGAAATCCTATAAACTCATGTGTCCTAGTATGCATGTGCATTACTCGACTCTTACTCAGAAATCGTGTATGAAACAAAACGCAAAAGTTACAGAAATTACAACCTCAACCACAATCCCTGTTACATATAATTTCTACATTATGCTTCCATGGACGTGCTTGAGTCCTTTCTAAGTGAGTGTCCTTTTGATCTTTCCTACTTGACGTCTACTCAATCTGATCTTAGAATTTGATCCAATACTTCATGTTTTCGTCACCGGAACCTGCACTAAACATGATCTGCAAAGATAGGAAATACTAGGAACAACATACAAGTTAATATCATCAAAACATATAAACCATGATTATGTAGCCTCCAAGGCTAACAATCTCCCCCTTTTTGATGATGTCTAACTTATTACTATTTTACTTAATCGTTGCATTCGTGTTTATATTTATCAAAGCTTATTATGCAAAGATAAGTTTACCTAGAACCACTAATGGGTTGTTATCATCAAAACAAGACAATAAAGTTCATATAGCCACTAAGGCTAACATAATGAATCAACACAAGATTAGAGAGTAAGAGAGATTTTGAGCACTTCAGATGATGAATTAGATGCAAAGTGCTTGTGAATGATATACTAAAGATGTTAATCAATAAGATCAATCCTTAAGCAAGTCTTTTGACTTGTATTTAAAGGCAAATGGACGAACTAGCCATTATATGGCCGTTTAGCATTTAAAATAATAAAAAACTATGAGAACTAGCTGTTTTCTGCCCATTGGGGTTCAGACCCCAACGCAAACCATCGATTGTTTACTCCAAATAGTTGACTATTTCATCTGGGCAGAATCCATATTTAGCTACTTCTTGAAATCGTCAATGCACCTGGCCAAATCGTCGGCAGTTTGCCCTGTTTCTTTAATATCTTGATTTTTAGGTGCATGAATGATGTTTTAACCCATTCAGGACCAAGTATGTGAAGATATATAATATTTAGATTGTTTAACACTTGTCCCATTTAAAACAAAATTGAGTATAAGATATTTTCATGTAAATCATGGTTTTGTCTTTGAAAAACTTTTAAGTATGAAGCTTATGATCTAGTGATATCCTATATACTATATGTACTAGCATGCATATGCAATTACTCAAATATTACTCAATAAACATGTGTGAAACATAACTACAAAAGTTACAACAAAGACTACCTCAAACACTCCCCATTACATATGTTTCTACATCAGCTTCTATTGGTATGTGTTTGAGCTCTTCCGATTGAGTGTCCTCTTGATCTTTGCCTATTTGATTGTCCACTCGATATTTGCCTATGAGAATGTTCACTTGATCTTTGCACGAAACTTGCATCTATGTGATTTCGCCACTTATACCTGCCACAACTTAGTATGCAAAAATTAGTTTAATTAAGAATCACTAATGAGTTGTTATCATCAAAATATGACAATTAGGATCATGAAGCCACTTAGGCTAACAATCTCCCCCTTTTTGACGATGGCAAACCATTGGTGTTGTTATAGGATATAATTATAAGCTCCCCTTAATTTATGCATATTGTTAAATAAGATAAAATTTTTCTCCCCTTACTATATGCATATAAGTCATAATTAAAACATTTAACTAGAAGCTTTATATCCACTGGAGCTATAGCATACAATTATACAAATTTGAAAGTTCATTTTATATTAAGACAAATCAACAAATAAACTGAACTTTCATTAAGTAACAAATTTGAACTTTCATTAAAAACATTTAAAGCATTACTACAGATTTGTTCTTAATACACCCACCTATAGTACCCAACCTATTAACACCAACCTACTTCTCCCACTTTGATCATCATCAAAAAGAGAGGAACTATTCTTTTAGCTTAAAAAGCTATTAGTGATAGGAGACATGTTCTCCCGATTAACTACTAATGGGAAGATACCATAAGTTAAGATTAATTTCTCTAGGACTCAATTTTATGCAAGAAATATGCTGACTATGCATATTCAAGAGTTTTACCATCATATGTTCATTATGACTAGGGAAGACATCTCTTATCTATAAGACGTGGGTTTCTTAGGCATGCTTCTGAGATTTTAATCAAAAGTGGATGACCTAGGTTGTTCATCTCACCCATAAATTTATTCCTAAAGAACAAGCTTGAGTAAAGAGCTTGTGAGGGTGTGCATGCTACTTCATTTCATAAATTGTAACCAATACTTTTAAAATAAATTAACGAATCAATAAGGATATATACAGTTAAAAGATCATATTGATTTTAACATTTGAACTCATCAATATTAGTTTGATTTTCTAAAGCTCCCAACGTAGTAATCAACCAATTATTATGCATAAACTGGGTTTTTTACACTAGGAGCTTTATCTACAAAAATTTTGGTAGTGTCTCTAATTTAGCACTATATAAACTTATTTAGTCAACACTTATCCCTTTTTGCCTAGGTATGATTAAATCTGCCTAATTCCTATCAAATCCTAGGTTTTAAAGAAGCAATAGTCTAAAATTTAGGTAGTTTGCTTTGGCACTCATTCTTCTTTGGGTTCCAAGGGGTTGATCTTCTTAACTACCCATTCTAACTTTCTTTCTTTGCCTCTTGCACCTCTAAAAGGGCAAGAATAACGAATGTGACTTTTCCTTTCACAATACAAGCAAGTTTTGTTTGCATGTGAATGTTTTGTCTAATTAACCATATTTTTACTTGATGAAGCATTATTAAGGGATTCAAAGGAGGAACCAAAAATTAAATTCTTTTTGTAAAATCTATTTCTTTGGGTTCCTAAGGGCTTATTAAAGTTTTCTTTCCCATTTGTGATTTTACAAATCATTTTCCCATAATCTTTATTTTTCTTTTTCAAGAGGATATTTTCTTTTAAGGTATTTTCAATTTGAATTTTTAAATTTTTGGTACTTGCAATGCACTCCTCATTTTACCTCTTCAAGGAACTATTGTCTTCTTTCAAGATGGAACAAAGACAAGGTTCCTTTTGTTTGCATTTTGACAATTTATCTTCCAAATTTTTGTTCTTTCTTTTGATCACACCTAATTTTTCGTACAATTTAGTGCATGTGATCTCTAATTCATCATAGGTAAGTTCATCATCATCGGAACTTACCTCCTCTTGTTTGTTAGCCATAAAGCACAAGTTTGCTTCTTCCTCCACTTCATCATCGGTGGAAGGTCTGTCGATTTCATCCCAAATAGTAGCATTCATGGCATTATAATCTTCTTTTCAGAATCTTCCTTTGTGTTTGATCAAAGGACAATTAGTTATTATATGCCCAGCCTTCTTGCAGTTGTAGCACCAAATGCTATCATTTTTGCTTGTTTCCTTTCTTCCAATTTGCTTACCAAACTGTTGTCTTTTCACTAGGAGTTTCCTAAATTTTTTTGTGAATGATTCTATATCATTCTCACTATCTTCATCTTCTTCTAGCATTTCTTTATATTTTGAACTAGATGATTTTAATGCAATACCTATATCCTTCCTAAGCTTCTTAGGATCCAAAGTCCTGTTTTTCTTAATTTCATAGGTCATAAGGACCCAATTAACTTATCAAGTGTGACTTTGGTTAGATCCTTTGCTTCCTCAATGGTGGTTGATTTAGCATGTCATGACTCTGGTAAAGATCGGAGAACTTTTTGTACATTATCCTCCATAGAACCGAGTGCTTTTAATCCATTTGTGATGTGTGCAAACCGAGTGAACATAGATGTGATTGATTCTCCCTCATCCATTTTAAACATTTCATATTCATTAACTAGCATGTCTATTTTGGACTTCTTAACTTGGGATGTACCTTCATATGTGACTTCAATCTTATCCTATATATATATATATATATATATTCATCATCACTCAAGGCACAATTAAGTTGTACTAACCTATTTTTTTGTGATTGACATCTCTTCTATTGATTTCAATTCCTCTTTATCATTGTTGAAGATGAAGTCTCCCTTTGTGATGACCTACCACATCTCCAGATCATGTGACTGAATGAAGATGGTCATTTGATTCTTCCTTGCTGTATAGTTGTTGCCGTTGAATCTCGGTGGTCTGTCTACGGATTGTCCTTAGGAAAAAGTATTCACCATGAACTCCATTGATCTTTTCGCTATAGAAGTTACTCTGATAATGTAAGCACCTTGCTCTGATACCACTTGTTGGCCCTAGAGTTGAGTCTAGAAGGGGGGGGGGGTTAACAGGCTCTTTTACGTATTTTCGCTTTTCTTTACAAAATATAAATATTGGCAATATACAAGCAATTATATCACAATATGTAAAATATAAATCATGCACAAGACATAAAATAAAAGAGTAGAGAAGAAAAACTCAACAAACAATTTTAACGTGGTTCAGCCTCTTGCCTGCATTCATGCCTTGAGACACACTCAAGGATTCCACAATCCACTATAAGCCTCCTTCACCGGTGAAGAAGTCTTTACAAATGGGAACAAATCCCTTTCGCTCACCAAGGCCGCAAGGTTCACCAAGAACCTTCACACGTGAACCAATCCCTTTCACTCACCAAGAGCCGCAAGGTTCACCAAGAATCCTTGCAATTCGGTTCACCAAAAACCTTCAATCACAGTTCACCAAGAACCCTTCGCAACTTGGTTCACCAAGAACCCTTTGCAACAAGAAGATGAATTACAAACAAAGCTCCTTGAATGAGTGTATATTTGGTACAACACAAATCTCACACAAATCTCTCAAGTAATGAATCAATAGAAGATTAGAGAGCAAGAGAGATTTTGAGCACTTAAGATAATTAACTAGATGCAAAGTACTGTGAATGATATCCTAAAGATGTTAATCATTGAGATCAATCCTTAAACAAGTCATTGGGCTAGTATTTGAAGGAAAATGGATGAACTAGCCGTTATATGGCCGTTAGGCATTTAAAAAAATAAAAAATTGTGAGAACTAGCCGTTTTCTGCCCGTTGGGGTTTAGACCCCGACGTAAACCGTCGACTGTTTACCCCAAATAGTCGACTGTTTACCCTAAATAGTCGACTGTTTCATTTGGGCAGAATCCATATTTAGCTACTGCTTGAAACCGTCGATTCACTTGGCCAAACTGTCAACAATTGCCCTATTTCTTCAATATCTTGATTTTTAGGTGCATGATTGATGTTTTAACCCATTCAGGACCAAGTGTGTGAAGATAAATAATATTCAGATTGTTTAACACTTGGTTCATTTAAAACAAAATTAAGTATATGATATTTTCATGTAAATCATGGTTTTGTCTTTGAAAAACTCTTAAGTATGAAATTTATGATCTAGTGATATCCTATATACTGTATGTACTAGTATGCATATGCAATTGTTCAACTCTTACTCAATAAACATGTGTGAAACAGAATTACAAGAGTTACAACAAATACTGCCCCAAACACTCCCCCCATTACATATGTTTCTACATTAGCTTCCATTGGTATGTGCTTGAGCTCTTCCGATTGAGTGTCTTCTTGATCTTTGCCTATTTGATTGTCCACTCGATCTTTGCCTATGAGAATGTTCGCTTGATCTTTGCTCAAAACATGTATATATGTGATTTCGCCACTACTACCTACCACAGCTTAGTATGTACAGATTATTTTAACTACGAACCACTAATGGGTTGTTATCATCAAAATACGACAATTAGGATCATATAGCCACTTAGGCTAACAGTTTGTATACATTTTGTAAAACCACATTTGCTTTTAGCATCATATTTCTTCAAAATGCACATTTGGATAAAATGAATTTCAAATGTTTTTCTCTCCTTTTTTCATGTATGCATGTTGATTTTTTGAATTAGCATGTCATCTAAGGTAGGAGCAAATAATGTTCATGCATTGGATTCATAAAATTACATGAAGTTTTTGGAAAAATTTAAAAAACACATGTAGATGATCGATTGGCCTCGAGGCACGATCAATCGTCCCTCTTTCTCAACAAATGGTCAACTGGACTCAAGGCGCG
Organism: Malania oleifera; assembly: GCF_029873635.1. Lineage (NCBI taxonomy): Eukaryota > Viridiplantae > Streptophyta > Magnoliopsida > Santalales > Ximeniaceae > Malania > Malania oleifera. The sequence goes on along the minus strand of NC_080423.1, from coordinate 81,479,211 downwards.
ATTGACCCCCTAGTCCATATGTTGTTTTATAACCCTTTTGTTTGGAGTTTCTTTTTAAAATTTTGAGTTGCTGATGGGTCAAAATACTTACTTGAGTGTATGATTAAGATTGGCTGCTAATAATTTGATGCGGTTTAATGGTTTTCTCCATAAAATAATAATAAAAATATAATTTTTCAAGTGTTTTCAAGAAAATTAAAATTTTAGAATGAATGTTCATGATGTCGCTTTTGTGCATTTTCCAAAGGTTTTCCAACTCAATTTCAAAGAGATTTCAAGGTGGATTTGCGGATCTCTCACCAAAAAAAAAAAAAACTATTTTTTAAGTCAATTTAGAAAAAAGAGATCATTTTTCAAAGTGATCGCCCATGAAGTGGTCTGAGGTGGAAAGATGTCATTTTTTCTAAACTAAACAAACTTCAAAACTCTATTTTTGTAGAAAGTTCCCAAAAATCAAGGTTTTAATTCAAACAAGAATTTCAACCAAAATTTTAGGTGTTTTCAAAATCACTAAATATTTTTAATTGAAAATATGTTGGTGAACTAAGAATGGCTTGATTTCTTTGTTAAAGATATGTAGGTAATTTACTTTGTAAATTCAACGATAACAAACCTTTCTTTTTCTTTTAGTGTCTTGTGTGTTGTTTGATAATTTGGAGAGACATAAAAGTAGTAAGGTCTTTATGAGATTTAATCCTTTGCATGCATAGGTCATATGAAAGCCATTTTAAAGGAATTTTAGATAACATAACATTTTCTATGCATAAAAAGGGAGGATGGCCTTCTGCAAGTAGTCAACTACTTATTAAGGGACAATTGACTGGCCTTGTCCAAGAGCCAAGAAGGTTGATTAGCCTCTAGGGGTGGTCGACTAGTCCCTATTACTTCTAATTTTTCATAAATTATGCACTTGAAAATTCTGCACTTTTTTATTATAGAAAATTAATTTTTCTTAAGGGAAATACACACACAAGATAAGAGCAATAATCATTTGTAGAATGGGTGTTTTAGGGGGATAATGTCTTAATTCTATTTACAAGGAATTAAATATTACCTTCTCTATTCACAGTTGTACTCCCGAACTTAAATTCTTTCAAAAAAATTTCCTTTATTTTACCTTTTTCAAAAACTAAAATAAAATGGCAACTCCACTTTTACTTTTTTTTTTGTAAAATAAAAGGAGTGAGTAGGATAATCAATGATTTGGTTATCTATACTTATTTTAAAAATAGTCACCAAATTTATTGGCAACTAAATGGGTCATCCAAATTCAATGTTAACATAAATTATTAAGTTTAAGAAACAATTGCATATGTAGGGGCATTGACTATTAAAGTACCTATATATATATATATATATATATATATATATATATAGAGAGAGAGAGAGAGAGAGAGAGAGAGAGAGAGAGAGAAGATTACCAAATTTTCTAGCCCATGGATTACAGAATAACTTGGAGAGTATGTGAACATCCAATTGTGAAGAAAAACTTTCCTTCATAGTCAAAATGATCAAACTTGAATTTTATGTTCCTCATTTAATTAAATATTATTTCTTAGATTTTCCTATCTAGTTAGGAACTTTCAAGTTAATTCTTTAACTATTAGGCAGTCTTATTAATTTAATACTTGTGATAGGAGTACTTTCTCTCAAGCCCGTATGTCGATTGGTGTAAAGAAAAAGAATCTTTCTACTTAAACAAGGAGCCCAGGGCACCAAGTGTAAAGCCCCAAATCCTTAAATTCGGGTCCAGCGCGTTATACCTGTTAAAATCCCTGACAATCCATAATCAACATATACGTAGCAGAGAACATAAACATAATCTCCATATACCATAATACCAGAGTTTACTAATTCTAACTATAATCCATAATAAACCATCCATCACCTGCATTTCCATAAATCTACATAACTTCTAAAACAATTCAGTATTTTCACAATCATTCCTTACTCAATAGCCTTAAAACATAAAGACATAAAACTTAAATATTTACATTCTCCAAAATTAACATAGAAATATACCTTTTTCCTTTTCCTAATTCCCAATAACGCTATAAAAACCTCGAGCTTTCAAAGCTCAATCTCAAAGAAATCCTGAAAAAGATGAATTCATATTCGGGTAAGACACATCTCAGTAAGGGAAGAAACAATATATTAAACTCGGCGTGTGACCATCATGAGATTATACATATCATTTTATAATATTTGCAAATCATTAACATAATACTAAAAGTCATTTTCTGAACCTAGCATTCACATGCAAAGGTTTACCCACGAGATTACCTAAGGATAGGGGTGATTACCCGCCCATACAAGTAGCACCCCTCTGCTCTGATACTTAGGTAACCCTAAGGTCACTACTAAAGCATACCAGAGCACTCACCTTACTTAGTAAGCCCTCAAGTGTTAACTTAATTTTGTACTCACGCATTCAACAACAGTTTATTAGCAAAGGCCCTAAGGATAGGGAATTCTACCCGCCCATACAAGTAGGTTCCCTCTGCCCTAGTGCGTTATGCAGCTACTGTCACATCTGAAGCTACTAGTGCATTCGCCTTACTCAACAAGCTCTCAGGTGAAGAGTATGCCTCGCCCAATCGTAACATGTTTTACATACATAAATACTTATAATATCATAATACATCATTATTTCCATCGTTATTCAATCATTCACATTCTTTAATGTTCATAACTTAACATTTTCTTATGTTTCACTTTAAGTGACTCTTTCCCATTTGTATCATTCACATTTTACATTTCATTTCATTGCATCGTCATTCCTCGTCATTTCATTTCATTCCTTTGTACTACAACCGCTCTTTAGCCGTCATCAGTTAGTCTACATAGAAATGCGTTAGAATCTGCTAACTCGACTTTTAGCTGTCATATTTTTACATGGTTGCATTTAACATACACAGGCAACATTATCCATATCATATTTTATTCTCATTACTTTACTTACTTAGTCTGCATCTCATACATTTAACATATAATTTGCACAGATTCTCATGCTACACAATTTAGTAGTAAAATTCATACATATTTCTTATAAAATAAGCCAACTCACATTTAACATTTATATGCTCAAAATACATTTCATTTCTTATTTAATTCATCAAAAAATTATTTTCACTTTCATTCGTTCACTTTCACATATACATAACTATATCGACAATCCTAGGTTCAGAAAACATAAATTTCATGGCTGACATTTTAAACTCACATAAAAACATATATACATAAATAACGCTTAATCATTTTTAATTCATGAAAACCTGATTTAATATATAAATTTCCCCTTTACCTGATTTCTTGAACTACGCCAACAGGGATCCCGAAAAGATGCCTACGGCGCTCACTCAGATCCTGAATCAAAAATCCTAATTCCATTAAATCAACCCTAAAAAAAATATTATTTTAATATTTTCTAGGTTCATAAATTCTAAATAAATAAATATACCCTTAAATTTAGCTAAATTACCAAATTTCTCAAATCTCACTCTCGCTTTGGAATAGAGTTTAGAAAACCCCAATTAAAAAATTACCTACACTAAAATGACGACGACCACGACTAGGACCACATGGTGGTGTCTGATCGTTGATTTAACAACAAATTTAACAAGAAATTAAGAAATTAGGGAAAATATACTTTTTCCCAGAAGTGGTACCTACGCCGCTCCCACGACAAATCCGCTTAAGTAGAAATGTCGGTGGCAGAGTTAGAAATCCAACGACACCTTCTGTTTTCCGATCGGCGCTCGTTAGGCTGACAAAATCAAAAAGAGAAAGCAGGAGGACGAAGGCAAGAGGCGGGGATGTGAGAGAAGCTGAGAGAATTTGCAGAGAGAAAGATTAAGAGAGAGACATGCAGAGTAAGCTTCTTTCTCTTTTCTTTTTTTTTTTCTTTACTTTAACTTAACCTATATATATATATCTTATCCTTATATATTCATATATACATCATATTATTTATTCAATAAATTAAATTTTACAATACTTAATTAATTAATTGATTAATAATAAATAATTTTAATTTAATTTTTTCCCTTTTATTTATTTATTTAATTAATTAATTTAATAAAATTTAATTAACTAACTAATCAATAATTACTCTTAATTTTAATTTTTTAATTAATTAATTAATTTTTTTAATAATAAATTTTTTTTCAAATTATTACACCAAGCCTCTGTCTCTAATCACCCTCATTGACTTAATATTTTAAGTAATTCTTGATCCATTTTAATATGTATTGATTTTTTTTTTCATAACTTAGTTTTTCTTTTTGAAAAATATACATTTGAAACCTTCATTAGAAAGGACAATATAAGATTTATTCTAAGAACTCCACCTACCAAGGCAGCTAAAAAAATTTATATTTCAAAAATTTAACATGTATGATGAGGTATAATTCTCATTTATTTATAGGCTTGAGCCAAAAATTTGTTGTCAATTTAAAATTTATTTGTTCATCCTTGGTATATATTACTGGACAAATTATTTTCGTAAAATATTTCAAAAGTCAAATGTGCACTAATTAATATATCAATTTGAGAAAATTTTTGCCTTATCACTAAAATTTGATTTTTTTAAATAAAATTATTTATAGATACATAAAATATTTTTTTTACTTACAATGTACAAGCACCAACTAGTATGTATAAAATGTTAAATAATCGGATATGCATATCAATATAATAAATTGAAAGATCTATATGGACCTAATGACTTAATGAGTGTCTCTAATATTGTAAAGGAAATTCTTTTTTGAATTTTTTTTAAAAATATCAAATTTATTAATACAACTATTAATAATTATCCCAAAAATTCCTATAACTGCTCATAACAATTCCAAAATGCTCTTATAACTATGCCAAATTTATTCTTATAATTACTCATAATTATATTAAAAATTAAAATACCTTTGTAATTATTTATAACTATTTCAAAATATCCTTATATTTTTCTAATAACTTTCAATTTCTTTTTTAAAAAATAGAAAGCCATGGAGCCATTGACTAGTTTAATGTAATAGGCATGCATAAATTTTTTAAATTTCACGACATGACGTCAATTTGTTTTTTTATTTTCTTTTTTATTTTCTAAGCATCGTGTTTCCCTCCACCCCAGCCATGCTAAATTGACAATTTCGGCAAAGCACCTCTAAAAGCAAGACAGTGGTGAGTGGTCTCTGTCTGAGCGTTGCAGTTCTTAACTCGGGCATCGGGCTCAGCAGTTCTCCCACTGTATCATTAGCAATGGAGGTCGAGCTCAAAGAGATGCTCGACGATCTTGAAACTCTCAAGCGATCGTTGCTAGAGACTTCTCATCGCGCTTCGATCGAGCTGGTATTTTTCAGTTTCTACGCCTTCGATTCCTTGAAAATGGATATTGCAGCGTTGATAATTTGACATAAATCGCGATCATGCGTCTCTATAACCAACAATTAGTGGTCTTAAATTTGATATCTTTGGATTAAATTTTATTGTTCTACAAATTACCGTAATATTTAGACTATATTAAGCTGACATTGTTTATATTCTGTTGACGATGGGATCTTGCATCGTTGATAAAAATCGCGTCTTACGATTGGTGATCATGTGTCGCTAGAACCAATGCGTAGAAGCTTGGAATTTAGGATCTTTGTATTAAATTTTTTTCATATACGAATTAGAGTAATGTGTGGATTATGTTAGGTTGGCTGTATATGTTCCTGGGTGTGGCACGACAAAACAGGCAATTATTGCTAAATGTTTTCCATGTTTTTCTTTTCTTAGTTTCATTTTATGTGACTTGTGCTATGATTTATTGGCGCATAATCCATCAATTACTGAAGACCTTTGCCAATCCATTGGCTGTTGGGAAATTGAAAGAAAAGAAACTAAAGGGAGTATGAAAACCTCTAAGTTGGATGCCTTGTTCATGTCGCAAAATGGTGGACTAAGGTTATGGTTTGAGGACTGTCTATTCCTAGACCTAGCTAAGCAGATTGGGTCACATAATCTGGGGTGGATTAGGTAGATCATCCGGTAAGGAAATTGCAATCTATATGTGACTCAATTAAGTGGCAGATTTATGACAGTTCAAATCGGATAATCTGCAGCAAATGGCAGATAATTCGTTATTCCCATCATGTGTACAACTTTTTTTACCATCGAATGAATAATTTATTTCACATAATAATTGAAGTTATTTTTAAAATTATAATCATAAAATTATAAGCTTTTTTTTTTTTTTTAATTGTTTAAGATTATGAATTTAGGGCTTTTGTTTTGATCATGAGAATTAGATATTTGTGCCTAAGTTTGAATGAAAACATAGGGCAAATCTTGAGGCGCATACAGTAGTGTGAGAGTTGGGAGTGTGAGGTTAGGTCTTGGCCAGTTGGACTTATACTGAGTGGGTTGATGCTTAATAAGCATGGGTATATGGACTTATCTATGGATTTGGGCATTAGTTGTTAACGGATTGGCAGATATCCATAAGATAAAATCTGAAATCCGCCAACCGACTTGTTTAGGGTGGATAAAAAATTTTAAACCAAATCTGACTCATTTAATGTGTGGATCAGTTATGAGTCAATTTAAGTTGGTCAGATTCGGTTCTGGTTAACGGATTTATCCATTTTGCCACGTCTGCCTATTCCTAGGAATATATTAGTTTTAACAAGTTATATAATATATATATATATATATATATATATATATATATATTATAACCATAAAGAAAATAACAATGTGAAACTTTTTACAAATCCATAAAAATGAATAGACAATGAATAACTATTCGCAAATTTCACCATAGGAATGTCCATTCATTCCTAAATAATAACGAATATATAAGGAATAGCCATTACCTCTATTTCCAAATTTCTCATTATATTCCATATTATTTTACCTAATAGCTATTTTGCCAACCAAATGTAACCTAAACTAATTCTTGTACATTTAACCACCTTGATAGGACAAAGTTTATATTTCCTTTGAAACTAATCAATGAAGATGTAAACCTTCATCATTTTCCATATTTTCCAGGCAACCAAGCATACAATAACTAAGCATGCCGAACTATTGTTGTACATTTATTTAGGAAGAGAGCTGAGTTACACTTATTTCTTGGGTATTTTGCTTTAATTTGATTCCTATTATATGACTTGTAGCTGCAATTGCGAATCAAACATCTCACTAATCTTGCAAAGTCTGCACCTGTCCGACGATCAAAAGTCAAGGTTTTGTCTAATTTTTCACCATTTCTATGTTTATCTTCCTGATGTTAGTTGATTATTTTATTACTGATGCATGCATTAATTGCCTTAATGATAGGATATGAGTGCAGAAGTTGTAGACAGCAATCCTTATAGTAGGCTCATGGCACTTCAAAGGATGGGAATTGTGAAAAACTATGAAAGAATTCGGGAATTCTCAGTCGCAATAGTTGTCTGTACATATTTCCTCTTCTTGTTTCCCTTACGTTTGTTTTTAAATATATATATATATATATATATATATATATATATATATATATATATATATGATGCAGTATTTCTACTATTTGATACACAATTTTATGCATATGCATGCTCTTGTGACCCTTTGAATATATGTATGCAAGGTTTGCAAGCATGCTGATCAGAGTTCCCTAAAAAATTTTCAAGAATAAATTGATTGACATTTCAATTTTGAAGTTATAATCGCATCCAGAATTTTGTCTATAGTAGTTATTAGTAACTACTTCTGTATCTGTCATACTGTGACTTACGGCAGAGCATAGGAAAATAATGGATGTAAAATCAGAGATAATTTCCATTTTGAATACGAAAAGAATAGATTGATGCACTGTGAGAGTGGCTAGCAAAAGGCCAAGAACTCCTCTTCATGCATGGTGCTTTAAGCTTGTGCTAACTTTATTCAAAATTTTCTACTTTGGCAGTGATCCCTTCTGGTTCTGGATTATATATATATATATATATATATATATATATATATATATATATATATATATTATATTTAATAGTGCATACTACCAGTTTTGTAATACAGATTCTGCTGCAATGATTTATCACTTAGACAGTGCCTGCGCAATAATGTTATTGTATGGGTTGTTTCTTGATGGATGCAGGGAATAGGTGGTGTAGGCAGTGTGGCAGCTGAGATGCTGACAAGGTGTGGTATAGGTCGTCTTTTGTTGTATGATTACGACAAAGTGGAGCTAGCCAACATGAATAGGCTATTCTTTCGTCCAGAGCAGGTTTCCTTCCACATTATTATCTTTTTGCATCTCTCATATTTGAGGATGTACAAGCCTAAAAAGTTTAAATGACAGTATTTTTCAAGTAATATGTTTCCTTGAGTACTGTAACGTCCAATATGTTGACCATTAACGTTAATAATTGTGCAATGTAAGCAAGATTCATATTGTCATGTGATAATACTAATAGAACTACCCTATTGGCATATGTATTTGGTTTTTCCAAATTAGGCTGGTATGACAAAGACCGATGCTGCTGTCCAGACTCTCTCAGACATAAACCCTGATGTGGTGCTTGAGGTAACTGTTAGTGAATATTTTGTTCCTGTATCTTCAGTTGATATATATGCTTATTACCTATCCTTAACATACCCTGATTAGTGTTGATAATGCTAGTATATGATCTCTGCGTGAGCTTAGATGAGATGTAATAGTTGATTAATTCCTTCACTGACAAAGATTTCTAGGAGGGTGATTTGACAAGGTTCAAATATGAGGTTATACTTTTTGAACCTGAGATACTGATTACAGTGCTTGGAGATGGGGAGACTTACCTAGAAACTCCTAGAAACTTTGAAGCCTCCAAGGCAATCACTGATGAATACAAACTGGAGTTCATATGGCTGATTTTATCCAGAATTTTTTCTACATCATTGGGTTAGATAAGAAGGCCTGTAATAGCCAATGACCCTCTGCAGATTGCAATAACCTGAGGATTGCAGTATGCTTTGACGCAAGCCCATATAAAAATAAAAAAACAATACAAAAAAAAAAAAAAAAATGAAAAAACCAAAAGAAAAACACAAAACAAAGAAAAAATAAGACGAGAAAAGATTTTGTATGATATACTTGCCTCCCATTTGATGCACAGTCTATTGCTTGTAAGATCTTCATGTTGCAAAATAATTAAGACCCCAAAATTTGAAAGCATAGTCTTTCATGAATGCTGATTGAGCAGTGTCTACTTCAGATTGAAGATCCAAATCTACGTAGTGTGCGTTTGTTGGAAATTTTTGTTATTGAATGGCAGAGAGGTGCTGAACTAGGTTCTTGTTGATGGTGTATGGAGTTTGTGAATATATTCTTCTTTACTTTAAAGGTGTGTAGACTATGATACAACTTCAGCTGTAAAAAATAAAGAGTATTCAATATTTGTTACTCTTTCAATTGTTTTCTATCCTATGCTGTACTAGATGAGAAAGGCTAGTAATGTGCAAGCCCCACCTTAAAGGGGAATTGTGATAAGAATGTCATTAAGGGATTAAGACACGTCAAGTTCTTTCTTGTACACTACACAGGTGTTGAAGCATTGATAGAAAAAATGATCTTGGATTAAAGCCACAGCTGTATTATTACTGTTTGTTACTCATTTTACCTAATCAATTAGTGCTCAGGTGGTAAGGAGGTTCACCAGACGGCCTTGGACAAAGGTAAAGTCTGAGGATCAAACCCTGCCGCCTGTAGCGCACATCCGCGATTTACCTCCTACGTGTTGGCTGAGGGCACGACTGGCGTAGGCATGGGATTAGTCTGGTGCATAAGCCTGGGACACCCGGCGTATCCAAAAACTAGTGCTCAGTTTTTTCTTCAATGAGTGCACCATTGTTGTTAATTATTCGGATCCCTTCCAAACAGTGGTCAATGGCATTGCTCATTAATCACCTTGGGGCTTTTGTAAAAGTAAGAAGAGGAAAGTACTGCAACAAGGTGCTTGGTTCACCACCTTTGGGATTTGGCAATGGAAAAAATTGCTAGAATCCTTAAGGTTGTGTGGTTTGCAGCATTTGTCAACATTCCCAATAATGTGATGTCAACCTTCATTTTCAACTTCCACACGGCTTCTTTGAGCAACTTCATTTCTACAACTACCAGGATCAATAACCAAAGTGCAAAATTGCTTGTGAACTCACAAGTTTGAAAAATACTGGTTTGTCTCCAAACCTTGTGGGAGAAAAGGACAGGTCAAAGTACTAAACAATCTCCCATGTTTCCATCTTCATTTAAGTTACTTGGGACCTTTGTCTCTGCTTCAATTATGTGGGTAGCATAATTTTTTTCCTGCAATTGCCATTACCTAGTTAGGGCATTGTCAAAGTATTGTGTGAATGGTCGAATGGTTTGGCCTTGAGTTCTGTATATTACATATAGATTTTACAAGAATGTTATACATGGAAAGTAAATAAGTTCCAGCATGATTCTAGCCCTATACATGTAAACTATAATCTGTCAAAAATATATGCTAATTGTACAGAATAATGAATGGAAAAATAAGGAAATAATTGTGGGCTGAAATAAGGAAAGAAATCTTTTGCTGTTTATTGTTCCGTTGACAGCCCCCCTCAAATTGATGCGGGTTGATAAACAAGCATCAATTTGCTACTTCAGAAGCAATGTCGATGACGAGTGAGAGCCTTGGTGAAGATATCAGCAATTTATAATTTAGTGGAAATATGTGGAAGAGTGATAACACAAGCTTCAAATGCTTCACGGATAGAGTGACAATCGACGTCAATGTGCTTTGTGCGCTCATGATAGATAGGATTAACCGTGATCTGGATAGCACTCATATTATCGGCATGTAGAGGTGTAGGATCGATCTCAGAAAAATCTAGCTCAGCAAGCAAACCTTGAAGCCAAATAATTTCAGAACAAGTAAGAGACATAGCCCAGTATTCAAATTCTTTCAATGACTTAGAAACTCTGTCTTGCTTCTTACTCTTCCAAGAGATCAATGCATTACCTAATAACACACACCAACTAGTGATGGAGCGACATGTATCCGCACAACCAGCCCAATCCGCGTCGCTATAAGTAGCAAGGCGAGTAGAATTGCCTGTAGGGAAGAATAAACCACGGGCAGAAGTGCCGTGAACATAGCGTATGATCCTATGGACAACAGCCACATGAAGATGATAAGGAGTATGAAGAAACTAGCTGAATTGCTGTAAGTCACCCTCCTCTTTGCGAAGCTTGACATTTAATTCCATGGGAGTATCAATAGAAGTACCCTCCTGAAGGCCAGCTATAACCACCAAGTCACTAGCATACTTATGTTGATTGAGTGAAATACTAGAAGGACTATGATGCACCTCAAGAAAAAGATTATATGTGAGAGACCCAAGATCTGTCACATGAAAGGACTCTGAGAGATGAGTCTTGGGCTGAGCAAGTGAAGTAGAATTGGAACCAGTAATCACAATATCATCAACATAAACCAAAAGAACAACAATACCCATGTCTGATTTCCGAAGAAACAATGAAGTGTCATACTTGCTCTACTGGAATGAAAATTGTAATATAGTGGTGCGGAATTTATCAAACCAAGCCCTCAGAGCTTGTTTGAGACCATAAAGAGAGCGATGAAGCTTACACATATGTGAAGTCAAAGGGGGAAACAAGCCCAGGGGTGGCTTCATATAAATACAATCTTTAAGATCCCTGTGAATAAAAGCATTCTTGATATCCAATTGATGTATTGGCCAATCACTAGAAGCAACAATAGCTAGAATCGTACGAACAGTAGTCATCTTAGCCACAGGAGCAAAGGTCTCTTCATAATTGACACCATATTCCTGATTATTCCCAAGTGCAACAAGGCAAGCTTTGTAACGATCCAAACTTCCATTATATCGGACCTTGACTGAGTAAACCCACATACAACCCAGAGGAATAATGGTGGGAGGACAAGGCTCAATGTCCCAGGTGTGATTGGCCTCTAGAGCGGCAATTTCTTACTGCATAGCTTGTCATCAACACTCATGCTTGGCAGCATGTAGTAGGATGTGGGAATATCTAAATTGGACAATGTAGCAGTAAAAGCTGAAACAGAATTGTCAGAACTAGAAGAGGGAAACCCATACCTATCCGGGGGTACAGACACTCGAGGAGAGTGACGTACCAAAGGCTTTGGAGGTGCTGCAACTAGCTCAATCTGGAGTGTGGTAGGATTTGATATCGGATGAGCCACCGGAAGAGACTGTGGGCGGGAGCGTTGCGTATACACAATACCTGGTTTAAGGTGAGAATTGAGTTGATGAGGATCCGAGAATTGCTCCTCAAAGGAGGGGAGAATCATAGTAGAAGAGGAGGGTACAGAGGACACAGGAAAGAAATGTTGATTTTCAAAGAAATAACATTCCTAGAAATGCGTGTACGATGTAATGTAGGATCATAGCAAACAAATCCCTTTTGACACACATTATATCCCAAGAATGCACATCGAACAAATTGAGCAGATAATTTATGTCGCTCATGAGGAGGTAAATGAACAAAACATACACAATCAAAGGTACAAGGTTATCGTAACTAGGTTGCTTAGCAAATAAGCGGAAATAGGGAGACTCCATGAGTTGGACTTGAGAAGGTAAACAATTAATCAAGTAAGTAGCAGTTTTTAGAGCCTCAACCCAGAATAAGGATGGAACAAAAAATTCCTGCAAGAGAGTACTACCACATCTAGGAGATGACGATTTTTGCGTTCGGCTACTCCATTCTTGTTGGGGAGTGGCGGGACATGAACATTAATGAATAATACCTTGAAAAGCCAAAAATGCCTAAAACTCAGTAGACAAATATTCACCACCGGAATCTGTGCGTTATGTCTTAGTAGAAGCAAAAAATTGATTGTCAACGTACGCTAAAAACTCAACGAAAGTACGAAAAACCTCAAATTTAGAGAGAAGAAAGTAGACCCAAGTAAATATTCTATGATCATCAATGAAAGTCATATAGTATTTAAATTTTTCATGTGAACTAACCGGGGAAGGTCCCTAAACATCACTATGGATAAGATCAAAGCACTGAGAAGCTCTACTAGCCTGCAATGGGAAGAGAAGAGTTTTGCTTTTACCAAGTTTGCAAGAAGCACACTCAAGAGATAAAGAAGAACGTTCTTTATTATCAAGTAAACCAGAGTTCAATACATGAGATAAGATCTGAGTATTGGGATGGCCTAAACGACGATGCCACACCATACTAAGATTTGAAACATTATTACAAGCAAAAGACTCAATAGAAGAAACTGGAGAAAGTGTTGGAACAAGCAAAAGTAGTGGAAACAAGCGCCCCACTTTAGGTCCCTTCGTGATTGGCTCCCCCGTTTCCTGGTCCTGCACAACACGACCATCACCAGAAAAATTAACAGTACAATTGTTATCAACTAATTGGCCAACAGAAATAAGATTTGTGGAAAGATGAGGAGCAAGAAACACATCAATGAACTTAGAAAAGGCATCTCTAACAACAGCTATTGGCAAAGAACTGCCATTGGCAATCTGAATAGCAGCGTAGGGCCGAACATGACACAAAGTAGTGGGATTATTCGTCATGTGATTAGAGGCACCCGAGTCCACATACCAGAGTTTAGTAGAATTGTTACCTTGGAGCCCCATTGCTGATAATGCCGAAATTAGCATCTGTTGCACCATTTCGGGTGTGCAGTAATTCGCTGTAGGAGGTGCACAAATTGAGGAGTCACCTAAAGAAGAGCCAGGAGTTGCAAAAGTCACTGTGGGGGGTACAATAATAGAAGTCTGAAATGCCTAGGTCTAACGATTCTGTGGGCGGATACGACAATCTTTGATAATGTGACCCTTCTTCTTGTAATAAGAGCAGTATTTCTGGAAACAATTAGCAGCGATATGCCCAAATTTTTTGCAAAAAAAACACTGCAAGGTGCTAGAATGTGTAGGCGGTCCTCATTGTTGAGCAGCATAAGCCATAGGGACGGACCCTGAACTGCTATGAGATTGTGCCAGAGTAACTTCGAGTACTAAGCTGTTGTTCTTCACGAAGTACTCACCAAAACAAACATCAAGAGAAGGAACAGGATAGCGATTCGGCAGAGAAGAGCGAACAAATTCATACTCAAGACGGAGTTTCATAAGAAACTGATCATGACAACTAGTCTTGTGAAGACGTTGAATAATGGGAAGAGTGGCAATAGGAACATCTGCGGTAACCAGATCAAAATATTCGTTCCAAAGAGTCAGAAACGCCAAATAATAGTCTTGGATGGAGTGATTGTCATGTTGAAACATTGCAATCGCATGCTCTAATTGAAAACGACGGGCACCGTTATCTTGATGATATATTGTTTTTAAATAAGTCCACATGGATTAAGTAGTGCGATAAGGTCGAAATTTGGGGACAATATGTGGCTCAACCGAGGCAAGAAGCCAAGACATAATCTGAGCATCAAGCATAGCCCATGAAGGACAAGCCGCTGAATCCTTGGATTTATCAGGATTGGGTGCACAATCCGTGCCATCAATATGACCCCAAAAGATCTTTTCCCTTAAGGAAAAGTTCAAATTGAAAAGCCCACGTAGAATAATTGTTGCCCGTAAACTTGACACACACAGGTGCGGAGTCCATGCTAAATAAAGGAGAAAATCGAGAAGCACGCCCCCCCCCCCCCCCCCCCCCCCGCGCGAAAAAAAAAAAAGACTGCTGAAAGAAAAATACTACCATAAAATTGAGAAGCCCAAAAATAAATCAATGCAGGTACAAAGAAAACCAAGATCAACCAGCCTGCACTAAAAAATAAATCTTGAACCAAGAAACCTGCTGTGCCGAGAATCACAAGGACAGAGAAGCACCAGAAACAGCAACAGAAAGCTGTTCCGATCAACCTGCCTGCACTAAAAATAAATTGCAAACCAAGAAACCTGCTGTGCTGAGAATCACAAGGACAGAGAAGCACCGGAACAGCAACAGAAAGCTGTTCTGACAGCCACTCAGTCACAGAAATACCGAAAAACAGAGAACCAAAAAATTCTAGAAGAGAATAGACCCACAACAGCCACAGAAACGAGAGACACCTCCGAAACCGAGAAGACAAAAAAAAAATTCGAGGGGAAAAAATTAGCAGTCGGCAAGCTCTGATACCATGTCAAAGTATTGTGTGAATGGCCGAATGGTTTGGCCTTGAGTTCTGTATATTATATATAGACTTTACAAGAATGCTATACGTGGAAAGTAAATAAGTTCCAGCATGATTCTAGCCCTATACATGTAAACTATAATCTGTCAAAAATATATGCTATCTGTACAAAATAATCAATGGAAAAATAAGGAAATAACTGTGGGCTGAAATAAGGAAAGAAATCTTTTTCTGTTTGCTGTTCCGTTGACAGGCATTGTGTAACTCGAGGCCCAAAACCCTAACATTTGAACCATTTAATTGTTGGCTGGACCTTAGAAGTTGTTCCAAAGTTCTTTGGAGTCTTCTGAGGGGTAGTAGTCTGAACTCATTTACCAATTATTCAACTGACCTCTCTTGCTCACCTCTACTAGTAGTCCTCTCAAACCGAAGGGTCAATTGAGCCCTAGGAGGATTATGCTGCATGTTCTCTATCCAAGTGCCAACGTGCACTGCATTTACAACTATAATGAGGTGACATGCAGCAAGCTTGGAGGTTATAGCTGACTTCAACCTTTCATACAAATCAATCATCACATCTTCTTTCCATTCTATGCCAGTACAAGTAACCAAATGATAGAACCTACTAGTGTATTCTGCTACTATCTTCTCGTCATACTTCAAATCAAAAAGTTGTAAATAAATACACTGCTGGTATTTGGGGGAAAAAAACTTTTCCTAGCTTGCCATCTCATCCCATGTTTTGATCTCACCATATTTCTCCTTCTAAAGATCCCTATTATTGAAGCCACCAAACTCTAGTTGTTCATTTTAATTTTAATTCATCTAAATACAATTTTCAAGCTTGATTCATGTCATACCATTGAGAATAGTTCTCCAAAGACTACACCCAATCATCAAATTTATCAAGGCCATCACCATTAAAATATGGAACTCCCAATTTAATTGTCCTGTTGAAATGATCATTTTGGTCTTCATTATACTCGAAAGTATAGTGAACAACAACAATTACGCCACTTTGTTATTTGGTAAAAGGATCAATTGGCCTCTTACCCAAGGCTGCAACTTCTATTGTTAGCCTATTCAAAGTACTAGTAATGGCTTCTGAATCATTTTCCATGTTTTGTACCCTACTGGACAACAATTCTACCTTTTCTGACTGTTAAACATTAGTTGCATGGTTGCAATTTTTTTTTTGGGGTAAAACTGCGGTTATATCTCACCAAAGACCCTAAGCACAACTTGCAACTATTCTCAGTCTATTCATGCAATTCTCTCAAATTTGACTCGCATTTTCTCACAAAGTATCTTCTAATTGCCTTTTCATCTAGAATATCTCACAGAAATTAAACAAATTCTTGCGAACAGCTCACAAAATGCAGCAATAAAGGCTCAGTGCTTGCAGTGTGAATTGACCCTCCAAAATGTTGACCAAACACGATCTGTCAGATTTCTATTAGACAGCTTCAAAATCTTGAGAAGAAAACCAAAATATCTTGGCTGGAATCAATTCTTCTCAGTTCTGGAAGTGTTAGCAGAGATACCATAGAGACAGTGCTGCAGTCTAAGTGAGATGTCTGGAATGGCTGTGTCACTCTCTCTTTGTTCGAAAAGATGCTGTCCTGCGACAATAATCACATAGAATGGATATTGTGGAGAAAGAGAGAACGTAGAAACCCTAAGCCCTAAACCCTCCCAACAAAGGGGGTCATCTGGATGCAAAAAGTTACAGCAGTGGAGAATGTAGAATCAAATCAACTTGGCTGCAATACCAAATGATGCAGAACAGTGGGGGTTAACAGGGAAGAGATAGAAATAGGGACAAATGGAAAGAAGAATAAGAATAAAATACAAGAAAATTGAAAATATACCCCTTAGACACATTTATTTACAAACCAGCCCAATATACACACAAACCTAAGTAATAATTAAACTAAACACATATGGGTTTAGGACCCAACAATCATTTAGCACTATTCTTTGAAGTCAACCTCCTAAGTGTGTCAACATTGATCCATCCAATAATTGTGTCCATCCTGCATCGCCACATTTAGAACAAATCTTTTGCCACCCCAAACTGGAGGCTTCTCAAGTGTGACAAGTGCATAGACACAAGTGTTGGGTTTCAACAAGGGTATGTGGGGTTTGGATTTTTTAGAGGTTATTTATGTCTTTTATATTATTATTATTAAGTGTGTTAGTATGTTAATTAGTGAGAGTTAGTAAGGCTATTATTGTTATTAGAATATATTTAATTTGTATTATAAATAGGGGGAGAGACCTGTCTTCAAGTTAGGTCATTCATTTTAATCAAATTTTAACATGTATCAGAGCATAATCTAACCTAAACCCTATTCACCTTAGCTATCGCCGAAAAACACCATTCCCACATTTGTACTTCCTAGATCCATCTCCATCCCATATTATTTCACAAAACCAACCATGCACCAATAAACAGAACCCCTCGAAGCCTAACCCCACAAAACCTCATCACCAGAGGCGCACCCACGTGCCCTCGTGCCCCGGCCAAATGCCGGCAGTGCCAACCCCACACACTGGCACGTAAGTGAAGTTTCGATCACTTTTTTTCTCTTTTTTTTTTCTATGCCATGTTCTGATTCCTTCTCTAGACCATATTATCAAGCTGTTACGCCTTTTTTGGTTCAAAAAATCAACTTTTTTTTATCATGCACTCGCAATATTCCGTTAATCTCTGTTTAGAGTTTGTGAAGGCTTCTTTGTGAGTTTTTTTTGGAGCCATGGCAGGGTTTGTATGTTCAGTTGTGAGGTTGTGGCAGTGCTATATCCGTCAGTGAGTCGTTCACCTCGTCCGAGGTTGTGTCGGTGCTTCACATAGTTTGTGATTGTCCCAATTAGAGGTTATTAGTTTTGGGATTATGTCAAACTTCTATACTCCAATAAAGTTACACATATGTATGATTTATCCCAAGGGTACTTTTAGTTACAACAAGGAGATAGGAGTATTGCAGATTATTTTGGAGAGATGAAGCATATTCATGAGGAGCTTAATGCCGTGCAACTTATAACTGCCGATGTTCATGAGGTGCAGAAATAGAGGGAGTAGATGACAATTCTTCATGTTCTAGCAAGCTTGAGACCCAAGTTTGAGGCAGTCTGGTCCCAAATACTTAGAATTGCCAAACTGCCATCATTTTCTGATGTTTATTCTCATGTCTTTCGTGCTTCCTTTACCACGCATTCTCCTGCTCTTGCATTTGGCTATGAGAGGACGACCTTTGCTGCACAAGGTGCTTCTAGTTCTTTACCAAACAATCACGAAAGTTATTAAGGTGGTTTGAGTGGTCGTAGTGGTAAAGATAGGCGAGGTAGAGGTACTTGTAAATGCACTCATTGTGGACAAAGTACTCATACTATTAAGCAATGTTGGGATCTTCATGGCAAACCTTCATGTGTTGCCAATGCAGCCACCACTAAATTCACACCTTTGGGGGCAACCAATGCAGCCACCACCAACTCCTCACCTTTGGGGCCAAGTGGGGGGGCAATGTACTGTATCCATGTCAGAGGAAAAGTATTCCAAGATCCAATAGTATGATTTCTTCCCATTGCATCTCTTGTCCAAACAGGTAATCACACAGTATGCTTGTCATCCAGTACTTCTCGTCCTAGTCTTTGGGTCATAGGCTCTGCTACCAATCATATCACAAGTATACCTAGCTTCTTCTCCACTCTTCAATATCTTGCAAATTTACCTTGTGTTACTCTTGCTGATGGATCCACCACTGCAATCAAGGTAATTGAGATTGTAAATCCCACTTCTTCTATTTCCCTTCCTTCGGTTTTATATATTCCCAAATTTCCTTTCAATCTTATATCCGTTAGCAAAATTACTAAATCCATGAATTGTTTAGTGACATTCTTCCCTGATTCTGTGCTTATTTAGGATTTGAAGACAAGGAAGATGATTGGCGGAGGGCATGAAGCTAATGGACTATATCTCTTTGAGCTACTATCTCCTTCTACCACCTACACTATGATTGCCACACATTTCCAAATTCATTGTCATCTTGGTCATACGTCATTGGAAAAGTTAAATTGTCTTGTTCCTAGTTTGAGTTTTGTGTCAAGTCTCAATTATGAGTCTTCTTAGTTGGAAAAGCACCATTGTGTTCCTTTCGCTTCCCAAGTCAATAAATGGGTTGCAAGCCCTTTTATGTTAGTTCATTTTGATGTTTGGGGTCCTAGTAGGGTTGTGTCTAAGTTGGATTTCTAGTACTTTGTAACCTTTGTGGATGATTGTTCAAGAATGACTTGGTTATATTTAATAAAAGATCGTTTTGAGTTAATTCATGTATTTTGTGCCTTTTGTTCTGAAATAAAGACTCAATTTGGTTTTCCAGTTTGAATACTTTGAAGTGATAATGCTAAAGAGTATTCCAATGCACAATTCACTAATATGACTCAATTTGGTATTGTTTATTAATCATCCTGTACCTACAGTCCTTAACAAAGTAGGGTTACAAAGAGGAAAAATAAACATTTTCTCGAAATCACTAGCACCTTACTTTATCAAATGCATGTACCTAAAGTGTTTTGGAGCGATGTTGTACTTACCGCTTGTTATTTGATCAACAGAATGCCATCCTTTGTTCTTAGTGGTAAAATTCCCTACTCCATTATCTTTCCTAATTTGCCTTTATTTTCTATTCCTTCTCGTAAATTTGGGTGTTTATCCTTTGTTTATCAACTAACTACTAGGGTGGATAAGTTGGATCCTCGTGCTATAAAATGAATCTTTTTGGGCTACTCATATACTTAAAAGGGATATTGTTGTTATAGTCATATATTGCATTGCTTCTTTGTTTTTGCCGATGTTACCTTCTTTGAGTCTACACCTTACTACACCCAACCATTGAGCACTTCTGAGCTTAATGAGTCTCTTCCTTTGCCTAATCTTCCAGATTCTATGTTGCTATCCTTTCCCAACCAACCGTTTGAATCTCAATGTTGCTCAAGTCCTCCTCATTGTCTTGATCATCCTAATTTGCAGGTGTATTCATGACGGCGGCTCCAAGGAAGAGACTCCCCTCTAGCTTCTACAACCACGCCTTTAGTTTCGTTGTCTAATGATCATACTTCCCATGATGTTGATCCTCCTATTGCTATTTGAAAAGGTAAACGCACGTGTACTCAACAAGCCATTTCCATCTATTTTTTTCATGATTCCTTATCACCCTCCTATTATTGTTTTGTTATTGCTCTATCATCTACTACCCTTCCTAAATCTGTTTTGGAAGCCTTAGCCCATTCTGGGTGGAGAGATGCTATGGTTGAAGAGATGAATACTTTACATGACAATGGTACTTGGGACTTGTTACCTCTTCCTCCTGACAAGTCTCTGGTTGGTTGTCGCTGGGTTTTACACTATGAAAGTCAACCCTGATGGTTTTGTGGCTCGTCTAAAGGCGTGTCTTGTTGCTAAGGGATACAGTCAAATGCATGGTTTGGATTATTCAAATACTTTTTCTCTGGTTGCCAAACTTACATTAGTACATCTGTTCATCTCCTAGGCTATTACTTGTCGCTGGCCTCTACATCAGTTGGATGTAAAAAATGTCTTCTTGCATGGTGACCTTGAGGAGGAGGTTTATATGCAGCAACCACCTAGGTTTGTTGCTCAGGGGGAGTCAGGCTTAGTGTGTTGGCTCAAGAAGGCTCTATATAGTTTAAAATAGTCTTCCATAGCACGGTTTGGTAGTTTCAGTGTTATAGCACTTGAGTTTGATCTTCGACGGTGTGTTGTGCATCAATCCGTGTTTTATCGTCATACTTCACCGAGTAGGATCCTTCTTGTTGTTTATGTGGTTGATATTGTTATTACAGATGATGATGATAAAGGTATTTAGAGTCTCAAACTTTTTCTACGGACTAAGTTTCAAACCAAATATTTGGGACAGTTGAAAACTTCTTGGGTATAGAAGTATCTAGATCTCATATCAAAACTGTTTTGTCACAAAGGAAGTATGTCCTTGATCTGTTGGATGAAATTGGATTGTTGGGATCTAAATCGGTTGATACACCCATGAATCCTAGCAGCACATTAGTGTTGGATATAGGTGATTTGCTGCCTAATCCTGGACAATACCGGACACTTGTTGGAAAGTTGAATTATCTCCTAGTCACTCGGTCGGATATATCTTTTGCAACAAGCGTTGTGATTCATTCTAAATTCTATGAGGACAAGTCCTTGGGACGCCGTAATTCACATCTTGAGATATTTCAAAGGTACACTCGAGAGAGGTCTTTTATATCGTGATCAGGGTCACACTTGTATCCATGGATATACAGATGCAGATTAGAATGGATCGCTTGGTTGGTGGTAATTTGGTTTCTTGGAAGAGTAAGAAACAAACTGGTGGCAAGGTCAAGTGTTGAATTAGAATGTAGAGCTATGGCTCACACTGCTTGTGAACTTGTCTAGTTGAAGAACATGTTGGAAGAATTGGGTATTTCTCATTCTCTACCTATGAAGTTGATGTGTGACAATCAAGTTTCTCTTCATATTGCCTCCAACCTAGTCTCTCATGCTCGAACAAAGCACATTGAAGTTGATTGCCACTTTGTTCGGGAGAAACTTATGCAGGTTCTCATTACGACTGCTTATGTGAAATTGGATATGCAACTTGCTGATTTGTTTACCAAAGCATTGGGGGGTGTTCGTGTTAAATTTAATTTGTAACAAGTTAGGAGCATATACATTTATGCTCCAGCTGGAGGGGGAGTGTTAGAGGTTATTTATGTTTTTTAGTATTATTGTTATTAAGTGTGCTAGTAAGGCTATTATTGTCATCAGAACATATTTAATTTGTATTATAAATAGAGGGAGAGACCTATCTTCAAGTTAGGTCATTCATTTTAATCAAATTTTAACAGGAATAATGACACTTTTTTAGTCTCATGCTTGTCATGTGAAGCGAGGTGACTCTAACAATGCGTCAAAGTGCTAAATCTGCTACCAACTCTAGGCTACCAATGGGATGACTCTGCTGCACCCCACTTTCGGGGAGCTTTGATTAAGTCCAACCAGTGGAGTTTCCCAGGCTTTCGGTGTTAATGTGCTGAATCAAATGGATGGGACATACTCTGGGAGTTCTAGTCCAGCATAAAGCCTTTGGCTTGTGGACAATCCTAAGCTGTCATTTGGATGCACCTAAGGTAGGCTTGCTTGGTGCTACAGGCACCAGGGGCAGGCTGATCTTATTACAGCACTCCTCCAAGTGCTTTATTCCATTTTAGCTCTCCTCAGGGAAATATCAACTTGCTTGAGGAGTCATACTTGATGTGCTTCTGAGAACACCACCTGCTTCATGGTCATGATGCAAGGCCGACCTCCCTCACTTGCATGCCAGTGAGTTTATTCAGACCCAGAATGGTATAAAATTAGAAGTCCTATGGTTATTTTAGCATCTCACTTATTATGTTTACCCTTTTCGTTTCCTCTAGGATTATCTGATTTATTATCCACTGTACTCTTCTAAGATTTAAAAAAAAACTGATATTCTAGTATTATGTCTATGCAGTTGATCTAGTTCAATTTGGCTTTCACTTACAACATCTGATTAATGTATTATGTAATTAGAGCTATACACTGAACATCACAACAGTGCAAGGTTTTGAAACCTTCATATCAAGTCTGAGGAATAAAACATTTTGCCCAAGTAAACAAGGCAGTGGAGTGGATCTTGTTTTGAGCTGTGTGGATAATTACGAAGCAAGGATGGTTGTCAACCAGGTAAGAGTTACTGTATTAACTAGCAGGCTTTTTCTGTTTGCTGTCTGAAAGCAGTTTGTTGAGAATCAGGGGCTTAAATAGGTGTTTAATATTCAAATTTTCAAGTACTTAGAAATGTCCATTGCTAAGTTAAAATAGTTAATTATCACTTAACAGGCTTGCAATGAGCTGAATCAGACATGGGTGGAATCTGGTAAGCAATATAATTCTTATACTTTTCTTTTCTGTAGTAAAGCTATTTGAACTTTTCTCTTGGCCAGGTAAATGAAACTTAGATACATGAAATTTTTAAACAGGTGTATCTGAAGATGCTGTTTCAGGTCACATACAATTACTAATTCCTGGAGAAACAGCTTGTTTTGCTTGTGCCCCTCCATTGGTAAGTGTTTAAACAATTTAAAGCTATTTTCATTTATTTAATTTGAAGTACTATTTATACAGTATACATTTCTCAGACTTCACTTAGATTAATTATTTGAGTCCTATATGATCATTTTTATCAGTAAGTGGGGATAGGATTTCAAAAATGAAGACAGGAATCTGTTTTTTCTTAGGTTGTTGCATCTGGAGTAGATGAACGGACACTAAAGCGTGAAGGTGTGTGTGCTGCATCCCTCCCAACCACCATGGTAAGGATTCTCTTCCTTCATAGTTTTTGGATGTGTTTCCCCACTATCTTCTTATCCATAGGCGGTTTTTCCTTTTTGACAAGGCAAGGGCTTATGTCTCTGAATAAAATATCCTGGTAGATATTAGGTATAGAATTAGTGGGACACGGTTTTTCCTTAATGCTGTTCAATGCTGATTCTTTTAACCAAAGTAATTTTCATGTAAAATTAGTTCTGTATATATTGACTGTAGATGTGTTTTTGAATGGTAGTTGACTGTTGTGTGTAAAACCAATCCATTTTTCCCACTTTTAAAAAAATAAAAATCTATCTAATGATTTGTGTGCATTTTTAGGGAGTTGTTGCTGGGCTTCTGGTTCAAAACACACTTAAATTCTTGCTGAAGTTCGGAAAAGTCTCCCCATACTTGGTAAATCCTACTCTCTCTATCTCCCTCTGTCTCTCTCCTCTGAATTGCATCTGAAATTGTAACTAATATATATGAAACAAGCCCTTATTTTTCACTCATTTTAATGCATTATTTAATGAATCTTGCAAAATTTCCACCTGCCTTTTTGCTGGACTTGGCAGGGTTTAAAGAAATTAGGCTTCTTTTATGCCTTAATTACTATCAAGTTTGCTGGAAGCCTGGAAAATCAGTAATTGCATGCCAGTCATCCTGACTTAAGACTTGATTGATTTTGTTTTTAGTGCTTAATTTCAGGGATATAATGCTCTGAAAGATTACTTCCCAACCATGGAAATGAAACCAAACCCTCAATGTTCTAATGTATCTTGTCTGGAACGGCAGGTAAATTTCCAGGATGAAGCCCTCATTCTGCGGCAGATGAACTATGAAATTTACTTATTTCAAGTTGTTTGACTCGTCTAATGGTTTAAATATTATTGTGCAGAAAGAATACATACTTGCAAAACCAGCTAGGGATGCTGAAGAAAAAGGAAAAATGGAGGCAGAAGCATTATCAGTGACAGAAGGCCCAGTTCACATTGATAATGAATGGAACATTAGGTAATTTTCTTGGGGATGGAACAACTAATTGCTTAATCCTCTTAAAACCATGAAATTTTTTCACCATAGTGTGCATATTTGATATTAGTGAGAGAGGTCCAAAATTTAAAACTATCAACCTTAAAGTTCAATCCTTTTGGATACCAGATAGATTTCTTATGTTTCAGCTTACCAGATACTTGTCTTGGGTATGAGACGAAAGCTTGATCTAGTTTGCAAGCTGCTGTTGATACTTATGAAATTACAATTTAAGTGTCATTAGTGTTGCTGCAATGTCTCAATGATTTTATTTTTGAAGCCTATATCATGCCATCATTCAGTGAGTACTTTTTTGGAAGCTAAAGTTGCCAAATTGATATTATCCATTCTTCTTTGTGTCCAGCGTTGTTGATGATAGTGAGTTGGAAAGAGCACACACCAAGAATCCAGGTTATTTTTCATTTTCTGCTCAAAATTCATTGTAGCTTTGGATTGGCTTATCATCCATGCAACTAAATGATATCTTTGCCAATGGATAAACAGAAAGGTGAAGTATGTAGACTTCATCATGCTTTCTTATATGTCAGGAGCAGTTCCTTTTTATCTATAATTTTACTGCTTGTCTTTGAAAGTTACAAGTTTTTTTTACCTTGAAGGCATGTTTTCCACATAAATCTGGAAAAATTGAAGGGCCTGAGATGTGATAAAGAGAATTGTAGATGGTAAAATGCCATAATATATAGCAACACTTCTCTACGCCACTGGAAATTCTTCAAAACTATTTACTATGCATTATTAGGAACAGACATGTTACTAATTCATTATTCCTTTCTATAGAGTGAGAGAACTCGCTTATGTGCATCAATCCTTTTTCTTTCCCTAGGATAAGTGAATCTAGGTCCATCTCAACACTGAAATATGATTGTAACCAGAGACTATGGCTTCTGTTTGGTCCTTTAAATCTTTCCCAAAAGTAGTATTTTCCAAATTGTTCTGCCCCATCTTTATTTGAAAGAATTTTTCAAGAAGGGAGGAGGGTGCTGTTTCCCAGTTTTCTCCAGTGTGAAAGCATGCAGATAGTCATAGGTATTGTTTATAGCCTCTACTACATTTTTTTTTTCTCAATTAAATGATTTTGAAACTGACCCATTGGTGTTTCAATATTTCAGAATGTTTTTGCTAAAGAAGTATCACATTTATTTTGTACTATGATGGTTTTGCCCTGTTTTCAGTGCCTTGATTGCTGATAGGCTTACCTAAATGCTTGGTCATGTGTAATGGAATTAGCTAGTTCAACCTTAAGGTTGCCTCATGTTGGCGCAAAATTGTGCTTTCTCATGCCTACAATATTTAAGAGCATAGAGTTAGATAACTCAGATGATATATGATTGAAGAGTTCAAGTTGCCTGCTCGACACAACAACAACAATAAAACTTAAGGCACCTTAGGTAGGCAATTCACACAATCAAAAACATTTTCCTTGGCTAGTTTAAGAGCTATTAGATTCTTTCTCACTACCTCATTCCAAGTTATTTTTAAGTTTACCTCTACCCCTTCTACTACCATTAACAAACTAACTCGCTCCTCATTGGAGCACTACTTGGCCAACGTCTCAAATTTTCAAACCATCTAAGTCACCTCATCTTATCTTTTATTGGTGTTATGTCTACGTTAATGCGATTATGTTCATTCCTTAATTTATCCTTTAAAGTTATACCATTCATCCACCTTAGCATTCATATTTCAACAACTTTTACTTCTTGGGTATGTTGTTTCTAGTTGCCCAGCATTCTGATCCATATAGCATGATTGATTTTATAACCATCCCATATAACTTTTCTTTTATTTTAAAGGTGTTCTAAGATCACACAACAAGCTTGAAGTACTTTATTTTACGCAACCTACTTTAACTCTATGTATTACATCCTCTTTGGTCCCTCCCTCCACTTGCATGATAGAACCAAGGTATCAAAATCTACTAGTGCTATTAATTTCTTGATTATCAATTTTACTCTTATCTTCAATATTCCCCTTTACATGGCCAAAGTTACATTTCATGTATTTTATCTTATTTCTACTTATTCTAAAGCCTCTAGACTAAATTTTTTGTCCATAGTTCTAACTTATATTCTACTCCACTCTTACTTTCATCGATTAGAACAGTATCATCTGCAAACAACATACACCATGGGATCTCATTTTGGATATCCCTACTAAGTTCATCGATCACTGAAGTGAAAAGATACAAACTCAAAGTAGAACCTAGATGTACACTTATTGTGATAAGAAATTCTTTACACTCTCCTCCTTCAATCCTAACCTTAGTCGTTATTCTATCACACATATCCTTAATGACGATAGTATATCTAGTGCATACTTTCTTCTTTTCCAAAACCCACCAAAGGACTCCCCTAGGTACTCTATTATAGGCCTTCTCTAGGTCAATAAAAACCATATGCAAATCCCTCTTCTTTTTCATGAACTTTTCCATTAACCTTCGTAGAAGATGAATAACTTCTATTGTCAACCTCCAAGGGATAAAACTAAATTTATTCTCAAAGACCCCCTATTTTTTTAACCTTATTCTTTGTTCAATTACTCTTTCCCACAGTTTTATCGTATAACTCGTAAGTTTGATCCCACGGTAGTTACTACAATTTTGAGTATCACCTTTGTTTTTGTATAAAGGTATTACCGTGCTTTTCCTCCACTCCAGAATTTTCTTTGTTTTTATAATAGCGTTGAATAGATTTGTTAACCATACACTTCCAATGTCCCCTAAACATTTCCAAAACTTAAATTGGGATGCTATCCAATCCTTTAGATTTCCCACTTTTCATACTTTTTAATGCAATTTTTAGTTCACTAACTCTAATTTTACAGATAAATCTCATTTTTTGGTCTTTTCAAGTTGCCTATTTGACCAACAAAAATGTATGGAATTTCTTTTTAGTAATTCTAGAAGTGTGGAGTATAAGTGCTGCTGCCATTGGTTGCTCAGAGTCATAACCTGCCTTTCGGAACTGTGTGTGAGAGAGAGAGAGAGAGAGAGAGAGAGAGAGAGAGAGACTTGCAGCTATGCCTAAAGCAGTTGTTAAGGCTATTTAAGATAGGCAGTTTTTAAGGCTATTTAAGTATTTGAAGCCCAATGAAAAAAATTCAGATTTATGTATTGCACAAATATATAGTTTTTTTTATAGCAAAAGAAATTTTCATTGACAAGAATTTACAAGAGGGAGATGAGACATCTCCTGAAGAAAATCTGGAACAAACCAGAAAAAACAACTAAAAAACTACATATATATATTAGCAAGCTTGTACATTCTACCAATCTATTGCATAAATAGATAATTGTAGCTCAATGCCCCGGTCATGTTGTCTGGAGTGAAACAGTTCCCAAACAAACATTTTACACCTTTCAGCACACATGGAACCTTTGATTATGTCTCGATAAAAATTTGATTATTGCGAGTAACGTATCAATTTGATCAGGATCATTAGTATCTTTGGTATGAGTATTGGTATTCTACCAGTTCTTAGTAAAATTCACTACACGTTTGGCGTTTCTTGAGTGGATCTCATGATCCTCCACCACCACGTCTTCATTTGCCCCCTCTTGTGGTTTCAATGTGTCAATTAGTTTGTATGACCATCGAGGGACATTTTTAGATGGTTTTATTTTTTTATTTTTTCCCTTTAGTCATAGTTAAAAACTATAAACTACGAGAGAAGCCATTGGAATAATGTCTAAAACCATTGCCGTGGTTTTTTTGTTAGTATTTTTAGAATTAGAATGTGTTCGCTGATCGTTATTTCCTTCAATCGTTTGTGCTCTATCTCAGCGATCCTTTCTCTAATTGGTCTTCTTGTGCAGGCACGCTTCCAGAAGGTCTGGTTCATGAACTTCCAACAGCTGACGAGTTTCAAAAACCACCAGCTCCAGAAGAGCCCAACTCCTTAGATGACCTAGAAGATCTTCGGAGGCACCTAGATGCCCTTAATGCTGTTTGATCTTCATCTCAAAGACTTCGGTCATAAATTTTTGCCAGTGCCCTTAGCAGAGAGACATTTGAAACCTCCATTCTCAAATTAGAGACCCTTTACTGTGCTGTGCTCAGACGAGAAGTGCTCTTAGCCCTAGAGGAGGAAATCTGAACACACACTTTAGCCCTATTAGTGTACATTTTATGCATGAGGTACTAAATTTATAACCTCTATATGTTAAGGTCAAATACCTTGGATCTAAAAAGGCAGTTGTGGTTTGAATAATAATTTTTTCCTTTTTTGTTTTTTATTTACTTGTGTATCTATTTAGGGAGGTATGTGGACATCAAGCATTAGGGAAAAAATTGGACTTGGAATGAGTTGTGGTCACCTGCTTACTGAAACAGGGCTGCGTTTGTAGTGATGATTGTGTGAGAGAAGAATGAAAAGGAAAATAACAAATAACAAATTTAGTATATTCCCTGTATCAAATATTTATTAATTATAAATTTCATTTAAATATGACTAACAATTAATTAAAAATGAAAAATTAAAATACTAGTTGCTTTATAATATTTTTTATTTTTATTTTTTGGTAATACTATTGTACATAACCCCAGCATTAATACTTAGATGGGATTTTGCATGAGCTACTGAGTTTCACAGTCGAGATGGAGCGATGGAGAAAAAGGATCCTCATCATTGGAAGTGATTTCTAAAGGGCCTACTATCTTGTTGCAACATCTTAGCGTCATCTTATTTCTCTTGATGAAGGAATTCTCCCCCCAAAATTCTCAAGCCCCATTTAGCTTAATACAGAATTCTTAAGCATGCAAGTTAAAAATCTTACGTTTACTGCTTAGTTTGTCTTAAATTTATACGCAGCAAGCATCCAATTTTTTTTGGAAATCTAGCATGCCCTCAAAACATTAAAATGTGTACCTTATTTCTTTGGCAATCCTGAAATTTATGAGAATGGCATCCATTTCCATTTCCAGGCATAAAATTCCCAAGCATGAGATTTCTGGAACCAAACAAATAATTTTGAGTCCAAACGCCCACAGCATGCAACGTGCAATTTGCAATACAGAGTCCTAGTGAGACCAGTTGTACAATCTCCTTTTTTTAATGGAAAAGTTGACTGTATAAGCAAAGCATAACTTGGCCAGGAAGGCAACACATCTTACACAACACTCAAAAAAAATATTTAACAAATCCCCTGGTGAGGAGATTAGTTTTGTATTCGTTACACCGCCAGAGCATCATCATTGTTTTACTTGAAGCCCTGCTCTTGTGGTGAATGGTTAACCAAGGCACTTGCTCCAGCCAATACCTGTCAAATAACAGCACCAATTTGCAGTCATCAAACTGTTTTAGCTAGTGCTTCTGATGCAAAAAGTTCAGTTCAATTTGTGACCAAATATACTCCCTTATTCATTCATTTTTGATTCCTCCAACAAACTAGGGCTAAGTTGTTAGTGAGAACCATGGATGAACCACATATTTGTGTTAACTTTGAAACTAGGGTTAGAAGCATTTTATTAGGGCCAATGAATGACTCCAAGTCTTAAAGTTTTCCTGCTTTTTACATCAAATACAATCTTCTAAACCATATCATCTACAAGAGCTGTCACGATCATTCACATCAATTTCAGCAGGCAGGAAGGTGCGGAAGCTACTGTTTCTAGAATGCAAGGAAGGTAGTACATAGGGATGCCACCTTCTTCATAAGATTTGCAAATGTCCTATTTTATTTTGCAGTCACTCGTGTTCCAATGATGGGGATCACCAGGCCCTACCTATGTCATTTTTAGATGTTGTGACACATGGATGGCCTCTCGATGTCCACATTTCATTTGCCGACATGATAACACGTGGATGACCTCCCAATGTCCACATCGGTTCATAATTGTTTGTAGATTTTGAATGGATTATTTGAAGACTTGTTTTTAAGACTTTTCAGTGTGGGAAAGACCCAAGTAGAGATGCCGAAGCAAGTCCGAGTTCAAGACCCATGTGGGCCCTGCATGGCTCCATTGGGCCCCACACGGAACACGGAATTGGGCCTCCCTTTGTCTTTTGTTTTGTATTTAATGTATAACCATGCAAGACAACTTGCTTCCTTGCATGTGCATGTCTTAGTAAGTTGTGCTTAGTATTTATTGTGTCTAGAAAGTTGGAGCATTTATTTTGTTAGTAACTTGTAAGAGTAATTAATGTGTCTAGTAAGTTGGTGTCTTTATTATTTATGTCTCCCATGCTTGTGTGGGAATTGTTAGTTGTTTAATGTTTTTGTCCCCCCATGTTAGTTATATATATACCCCTTCATTATAAGAACTATGTGTAGAGAGAAAAAGTATTGATATTGAATTAAAGGGTATTTCCTTTGTAAAGCTTGTTAAGCTTTGTCCAATCCTCGTGATTGTGTAGTGAGAGGTTACGTCATTCTCCTCGGAGATCAGGTGGTGCGTGACCACTATTCTATCCAGCGACTCTATCCCTATCCCACTTTCACGACTTCCCTCCATCACCCACATGACCACCACCAAGTTACACTCAAGGCCAACAATTCACCATTCCATTGCAGCATACATATTACATTTCAAAGTTTGCATGAAGGACTTCAGGAGAGTTCTATCTTATGTAGAATATCGTCAAGTCAACCATCATTTTGATTGGTAAATTCAGCATTCATTTGGATCATTACATACTTACAGCAGTTCCACTTCTCCTCCAGTACATTTGCTGAGTTCGTCTCGGTGTTTCAAAGCTTGTTCCAAGGAATTTTTTGGCATGATCTAAGACTTGTGTTGAACACCGTCAAGTCATCAAAACAATTCTCTTGGTAATCTCAGCACTTATTGTATCCTTATTTTATATTGTAAGCCTTTGCTCGAAATCTGAAATTCCATATTTGATAAGCCCTTTGAATCCATAGATTGCAATATTGACTAGCTTTAAATCAATTCTGAGAATATTGTTGTGCTAATCATAGGACTTTTATTCTTGAAATATTGAAATAGCATCTTTCCGCATTTAACTTGATTCCTTTGTAAAAGAACTCATGGGACTTATTTTCTGAACAGCATCATACACCGTTTAAAAATTCAACAACATGTGAGCTATAGCATGATTTATGATGTTTATTTTCTGATAATGGAATTCTTAATTTAAAGTTGTATTGAGTGTATGTGCTTGTGAGGGTTGAGCCGTAGGACTAGGCCACCCTTTTTCATCCTACATCATCTTAGTATCAGAGCCTAGATTTGAATAGGCTAAACTCTCAAAGTCCCATTTCCTTAACTCGTAGGATTTTAGTTTCAGACTGAAATAGCTGCAGGATTTTGCCCAGAACAGCCCACCGATATTCTAAATTTTGGATATTTGGAACTTAGTTTGGTTAGGTTTACACTTAACCCTACTTTGTGTGACCAAACACCATTCCAAGGGCTTCCCTAGTGTGTCTGAATCCTTCCCCAACCCCTAGGATGTCTACTCAAGTCAGGAATCCTTACTGAGGTTGTAGGATTAATGATGAAAGAGAACCACCTATGCCTCCTAGAGAAAGACCTCCCCTTCTTCCACAAAGACAAGTGAATCGTTAAGATGACTTTGCTAGGAGACCCCCATGTCATGAGCCCCATGCCCAACATTGGAATGATGAGGACTATGATGTTGATGACCTTCATGTTAGGAGATCTTGCCAGAGGGACCATCGTGATCCTTACAAAGATGTAATGAGGATAGAAGCTCCAACCTATGATGGGCAGATGGATCTTAAAGTCTTCCAAGATTGGTTGATTGGGACGGATTCCTATTTTGACTGGTGTAAGATGACTGACCCTCATCGAGTTAAGTTTGCAAGAATGAAGTTAATAGGGCAAGCCAAACTCCATTGGAAGAATGTCGAGAGGCAGGAAGCAAGGTTAGATCATAGACCTATTGAGCATTGGGATCTAATGAAGGATAGTTTAAAGGAGAAGTATATACCCCTTAGTTATAGAGAGCACCTTATAGATCAGCTTTACAGCTTGCGTCAAGGTAGCATGACTGTTTCAGAATAAATGAGTCA
This sequence comes from Malania oleifera, assembly GCF_029873635.1. Classification (NCBI taxonomy): domain Eukaryota; kingdom Viridiplantae; phylum Streptophyta; class Magnoliopsida; order Santalales; family Ximeniaceae; genus Malania; species Malania oleifera. The sequence continues at coordinate 81,446,636 of NC_080423.1, read as the reverse complement.
ATTCGATGAGTTGTCTATAAGATGTGGTGTCTATGAGACTGTTAGTCAACAGATCTCCCGATTTTGCTTACGATTAAAGCTTGAACTGAGGAGAAAATTGTTTCCCTATCACATTGAGTCCCTTGAACAGACCTATAATTTAGCTCATGACTTTGAGCAAACGACTAAAGGGCCCATGGGAAAACGGTTTGATACCTCTTCAAATGAGTCATACTCTCGAAAGAAACAGAGTTATGACAAGTCCCAACCAGCGCAATCAAGTCAAGATATCTCTCAAGGGAGCAATTCCACAGTCCAACAACCTATGGACAAAGTAAAAGCACCCATGAATGGATCCTCTCACCCATAGTAGTTAAAAGCACGCCTCCTAGGCGCAAGGCGCAGTGAAGCGAAGAGGCTTGCGCCTCAAACCAGGTGAGGCGAGGTGACTTGCAAGAGGCGACGCTAGGCGAGACGAGGCGCACTGGGGCGACAGGCGCAGTGAGTCGCACCTTGTGAATTTTTAGTCATTTAAAGTAGAGAAATAGCCACAGCCAGACCCGTAGCCCTCCTTCGACTCGAACGAACATAGCCCTAGCCCCTCTCGGCCCTTCGAAGCCCTTCGTGAGTTCGTCTTGCACATTCGAACCAGCAGGAGCCTTCGCGATCCTTCGAACCAGCAACGTGAGCTCGTCTACGAGCCTTCGAACCAACCGGGAGCCTTCGCTACTTCGTCTTCGAGCTTCGAACCAGGATCGTGAGTTCGTCTTCGACATTTTGAAGAAGCACGACCCTTCGCGACTTCGTTTCCAACCAGCAGGAGCCCTTGCGAGTTCTTCTTCTTCTTCTTCTACTTCTTCTTCTTCTTCTTCCTGCTCCCTGCTTGTTGCGTGCTACGTGCTGCTGACTACTACCTTCTGCTTCTCTTTTTCTTCTTCTTCTTCTTCTTCTTCTTCTTCTTCCTGCTGCCTGCTTGTTGCGTGCTGCATGCTGCTGACTGCTGCCTGCTGCTTCTCTTTTTCTTCTTCTTTATATGTAAGCTTATAAATTAAATATTTTCTTTAATTAATTTAAGCTTATAAATTATAACTAATACATAATATTTATTTATTTTACTGAAATTTACCTACTGTTTTTAAATTTGTAATATTTAGTTTAATTAATGTAAGTTTATAAATTATAACTAATACATAATATTTATTCTTTTTATTGAAATTTGGCTACTCTTTTTCTTCTTCTTCTTTATATGTAATTACTAATTAAATATTTAGTTTAATTAATGCAAGTTTATAAATTATAGCTAATACATAGTATTTATTCTTTTTACAAATTTAGCCACTATTTTTTAATTTGTAATATTTAGTTTAATTAATGTGAGTTTATAAATTATAACTAAATTTTCAATTTTGTAATGGAATTTTTTGGCATTTTAAATTATAATATTACTAGATATTCATATGTTCATATATCAATTACCCCAAATAGACATTTTACCCCATTTTAATAATTGTGCACCTCACCTTCATGAGGCGCGCGCCTTCGCCTCGCACCTCGCGCCTCGGCTTCAAAGACCCTTTGCGCCTCGGCTCGCCTCGCGCCTCTAACTACTATGCTCTCACCAGAGTTCTAGCAGTGCAGTGTACTTTAGGTGCCATAAACAAGGACACTTTTCCAAATAATGTCCCACCGAGAACTTGGCGCTTGATAGGGATGATAGTGAGAAAAATAAGAAGGACAAGAAGGAAACTAGTGGAGAATCTTTGACTATCATAAGTGAAAATCAATTTGAACAGGAGAGTCAAGATACTCAGGTAGTGAATGAAATTGTTACAAAGGAGACTGAAATGGCCTTTCCTGTGACAGAAACACCACTAGAAGTATCATCCCTACCTTCTAAGTTTAAGGATGTCATCTCTGAGCCACCTAGTGAGTCATCTCCCATGAGAGACAATCAACATGTCACTGACCTTATTCCTTATTCATCTCTACCTCACTTACCACATCCTAGAATGAACCCGAGAGAACATGAGACATTGATGAAACAAGTGAATGAATTGAAGGAACATAACTTTGTTCAGAAGAGTTTAGGTCCACTTGCCTGCCCTACTTTCCCTAATCCCAAGGAAGCTAACACTTTGAGCACATGCATCGATAATAGAGCAACCAACAAGATTGTCATCGAGAATAGGTTTCTCAAAACCATTGTTTCCAACGAAGATGTTTACTTCTTGAAAGCCTTGAAGACCATTTCAGGTTTTCACAAGATATAGTCCTAGGAAGCTTGTAGATCTTATTCCACTACCACTTAAGTCTAGAATGAGTGAGCCGATCGATGTTTTTGCAAAGCATATACACAATCTATACTCTGAAATAAGAATGAAGGTTAATTTGAATTTTGAACATCATAAATCTTATGCTGATATAAATTGCATGTTGAAAGAATTTTCAAAAGGTGATATGGTTATGGTTTGTATTCGTCCTAAACAGATTCTTGTAGGAAAGGTGAGGAAGTTACATGCTAATAAGATGGATCATTTCAAAAATTTAGAAAACTGGTTTTAATGCTTACGTACTTAATATTCCTATTAATTTTAGCATAAGCAATGTTTTTAATGTTGAAAATCTAACCCCATTTCTTGTAGCATCTTCTTTTGTGGAACCTTCAAATTCTAACCCTACAGGTGACCCCCCCACACCATTCCCACTCCTCTTGAACCAGAAAAACTAAAATTGCCTTTGCCTCTACCCCTACCCATGCCCAAGAACCTTGATATAATCTTGGATGACAAGACAAAGTTCACACAAGCAGGATCATACCGGAAGTACTTTGTCAAGTGGAGAGGTGAGCCACTTCTTGAAAGAAGCTAGAATTTTAAGGAAGACATCCTTCATCTTAACCCGGAATGGTACTCCTAGTACTTCACCTCTGATTTTTCGGAGAAGAATTCTTTTGGGCCCAAGAAAGATGATGGAGATCACCATGCCCTACCTATGTCATTTTCAGATGTTGTCACACGTGGGGCCTACTGATGTCCACATTTCCTTTTCCGACATGATGACACGAGGACAACCTCCCGATGTCAAAATCGATTCATAATTGTTAGTAGATTTTGAATGGATTATTTGAAGACTTGTTTTAAAGATTTTTCAATGTGGGAAAGACCCGAGTAGAGATGCCGAAGCAAGTCCGAGTTCAAGACCCATGTGGGCCCCACATAGTCTTGTGGGTCCTGCATGGCTCCATTGGGCCCCACACAGAATTAGGCCTCCCTTTGACTTTTGTTTTGTATTTACTATATAACCATGCAAGACAACTTGTTTGCTTGCATGTGCATGTCTTAGTAAGTCGTGTGTGTTAGTAAGTTGTGTCTAGAAAGTTGGAGCATTTATTTTGTTAGTAACTTGTAAGAGTAATTAATGTGTCTAGTAAGTTGGTGTCTTTATTATTTGTGTCTCTCATGCTTGTGTGAGAATTGTTAGTTGTTTAATGTCTTTGTCCCCCCATGCTAGCTAAGCTTATTAATGTTTTGTCCCCTCATGCTAGCTATATATATACCCCTTCATTGTAAGAACTATGTGTAAAGAGAAAAATATTGTTATTGAATTAAAAAGGTTTTTCCTTTGTGAAGCTTGTTAAGCTTTATCCAATCCTTGTGATTGTGTAGTGAGAGGCTACGTCGTTCTCCTCGGAGATCAGGTAGTGAGAGACCACTATTCTATCCAGCGACTCCATCCCTATCCCACTTTCACGACTTCCCTCCAGCACCCACACGGCCACCACCAAGTTACACCAAGGCCAACAATCCACCATTCCATTGCAGCATACATATTACATTTCAAAGTTTGCACAAAGGACTTCAGGAGAGTTCTATCTTGTGTAGAATATCGTCAAGTCAACCATCATTTTGATTGGTAAATTCAGCATCATTGAATCATTACATACTTACAGCAGTTCCACTTCCCCTCCATCACATTGCTATGTTTGTCTTGGTGTTTTAAAGCTTGTTCCAAGGAATTTTTTGCCATGGTCTAAGACTTGTGTTGAACAACGTCAAGTCATCAAAACAATTCTCTTGGTAATCTCAACACTTATTTGAACCCTTATTTTATATTGTAAGCCTTTGCTTGAAATATGAAATTCCATAATTGATAAGCCCTTTGAATCCATAGATTGCAATATTGATACTTGCTAGCTTTAAATCAATTCAGGGAATATTCTTGTGCTAAACATAGAACTTTCATTCTTGAAATATTAAAATAGCATCTTTTCCGCGTTTCACTTTATTCCTTTGTGAAAGAACTCATGGGACTTATTTTCTAGACAGCATCATACGCCATTTAAAAAATCAACAACATGTGAGCTATAGCATGATTTATGATGTTTATGTTCAGATAATTGAATTCTTAATTTAAAGTGCATTGAGTGTATGTGCTTGTGTGAAGGTTGAAACCGTAGGACATTGGTCAACCCTTTCCCGTCCTACATGTAGAGGTCTAGAAAATGTAATAATAAAAGAAATAAGGAAAAAGGGAGAATAAAGGAAAAGAAAAGAAGGAGAAAGGAATTATATAAAAGGGGTATCAACAAGAATTCGTCAACAAACCCAGGGTCCTCATCGACGAACGTCCTTCTAGATCTCGTCAACGAAGTACACGTATCTCGTCGACGAGAAGATACCGAGAGCATGAAATTTAGGTCATTGAGGGTTCATAACCAAACTCATTATCTTCGTAGACGAACACCCTTCTACAACTCGTCGACAAGTACACGTGTCTCTTCGACGAAGCCGCATGAACAACTTCCTATATATACGCAAAAGTCATATTTTTGGCATGGGTTTCATTTCCTCTGTGTTTTCTCTCTCTAGAATACAGCCCTCCCTCCTTCTCTCCTCCGATCCGACTCCATTATACCCCGTTTCGACGATTACAAGTTGCCACAATGATCTCAAGGAGATTCTATACAACTTAGCCAGAGAGGATTGCTTATTTGGGGTTATTGGTCACCATCCCAAAATTAGGGTAAGTAAGTTATTTTAGGGTTTACGCATGTTGGCCTAATTGGGTTTTTCAATCTTGTTTTGATGATAACAAATAAAGGATGTTTTAACATGTGTTGTTGAGTGACTTTATTTCAAGTCTAAGTAAAAGGACACTCATGGTTAATCATCGAAGTAAGTTGGAAATCAAAGTCAATCAAGTGAAAGCTTCTCAGTATATTGAAGCAATGAACGACAAAATGAAGAGCTTAAAGGCTAAGCAGGACTTGAAGTAAAAGACTGAATCTTAAGAGACTGGATGACTTAGTGGTTAATAAGATCATACTTAGAAGGTTATTTGTAAGTACTTCAATTCATTACTATTTAAATATGTGCAGCTCCTTAAGATACAAAGACTTAGAGACCAGCACTTGAAAAACCCTTGAAAATATTTTTGAATAGTTGTATTTGAGTTTTTCAAATAAACTAGATTTTAAAAATCAGAAATAAAAATATTTGAAAAGAGAGGAATGCCCAGCCGACTGACCAATTTGAACATGGTTTAGTCAGCCGATTGACCCAAGTTATCTTTTGAAAACCTGTCCAACCGACTGACCTTTTTGAACTAGAATCAGTCGGCCGACTGACCTAAGTTATCTTTTGATAACCTGCCCAACCAACTAACCAAATTTCAATGTGGCTCGGTCAGCCAACTGACATTTTCTTGAAATGAATTTTTGGCAGACAGAATGTCCTCAGTCGCCTGGCTAGCCGACTAACCAATACAAATATTGACCCAGTCGAGTGAGTCAGCTAACTAACTCTACGGAGATTTTGAATTTCAAACTATACAAAAAGTTTTTCAAAATTAATTTTATGATTTAATATCTTTTGAAAAGTTACCTAAATACTCCATGTTAAATGAGAAAACTGTTCTTCAAGAAGTCTATAAATACATCTCTTGTTCAATGAAAATATATGCTCAAGCAATACACGATTTCTACTCTAAAACTCTCCTAAAGCTCATAATTGCTCACACTCTTGCTGGGGGAAAACTCCACGAAATTGCTGGTTGATCAAAAAGCTTTGGTTATGATTTGCAAATAAAATTTCTATATCAATAAGAAAGAGCCATTGGTGACTTCTAAACCTTGAGCTTCATATTTTCTGTTTAGTTTTGGTTTTGAAGTACGATTAGTGATTTAACTTGTACAACTTGCTCTGTGTTTGAGAGTGTTTTTGTACGCAGATATCCGTTCCTTTCTACTAGATCTTTGACGGTTCAAGGTATAGTTGGATTGTTGCACCAAGCATAGGTTGTTGCTTGGAGAGGTTTCTCTTCCTGAAAAAGAGGTTGGTTATTGTAAAGGTTTTTTGTTCCACCAGGAAGGAACAAGGTATAAGGGAATCCTTTGGTGGTTGACTTAAGGCAAGGACATAAGCCGGGGTAAGCCGAACCTCGTAAAAACACCGTGTAACTCTCTTCTTTTACTCTCTTTAAATTCCAACAACAATATAACCTGCGTGGATGTGTTAATCTTACAAACAACCTTGGATATTAAATAAACCTAAAATTAAAATTGATTGGGTTGATCATCATTGATTGCGGAAACCGAAAGGGAGTACGTTGGTTAATCAACTCCTAAATTCTTTTAACTAAGGGTTTATTTAAAATCTGAGTTATTGAAAAGAGTGATTGGATGTTATTTTAATTTTCAGTTCAAAGGCCAACTATAGGACTTGCACATTCATATATAGGGCTGCTAATAATTAAGCTGAATACTGCAAAGCATACATTAATTGATTGCTTGTATTGTGTTTGATTGGTTTGAATAGTTGATTATTTGGTTGTTTATGTTGTGGATGTGGATTGAATAGAATACCTAAGTTTTTCGTGAGGATTTCCTAATCAACAAGAAAATAATAAGTCTTTAAAAAGGAGTTGTAAAAGGTTAAGATTTCGAAAAGGGACTTAAAGAAAAATTTTAAATAACCCAATTCACCCCCCATCTTGAGACCTACACCTTAGATTTCAATTGGTATCAGAGTCCGGTTATAGCAAATCCTAACAAGTAGCTATATAAAGATCTAGATGGCATAAATAGGAGTAGCTCCCTTTGGTGAGGGTCAATCCTCAACTAGACCACCCATTTTTTGTGGACTCAATTACACCTTTTGGAAACAACGAATGAGAATCTACCTTCAAACAATGGATTGGAAGGCATGGAATGTTGTCACAAATAGTAATCTAGTCCCTACTAAACTAGTGGATGGAAAAGAAGTACCTAAAGAAGAAAAAGTACTAATTGAATCAGATTACAAAATGTTGCAAATTAACTCAAGCGCAATAAACACCCTATATTGTGCACTTGATGCAAATGAATTCAATAGAGTAATGGCATGTAAAACAGTAAAGGAAATTTGGGAAAAATTAGAAGTAACCTACGAAGGCACAGTAGATGTTAGAGACAGTAGAATTGATATGTTGACTAGTGAGTACGAAACTTTTAGGATGAATACCAATGAAACCATCACAAGCATGTATACTAGGTTCACGCATATCATAAACTCACTAAGTGCCTTAGGAAAAACATATTCCACCCATGAGATGATTCGCAAAATTTTAAGAGCACTTCCAGCTATTTGGGAACCAAAAGCCACAGCCATAGCAAAAGGTAGAAACCTCAAAACAACTTCATTAGATGAACTCATAGGATCACTTTTAACCTATGAAATGACTTTGAAAGAAAGAAGCACTGAAAATAAAAATAATAAGTCTATAGCTCTAAAAGCCTTGAAAGAACATTCAAGTGAAGAAGATAATGAATCCAGTGAATTAGAAGATGAAGAATTAGCTTTCATAACTAAAAGACTTGAAAAATTCTTCAAAAGAAACAAGAAATTCACTAGAAAATTCAGAGGATCAAAAACTAAAAAAGGTGAAAATAGCAAAACGGAATACAAGCAAAAATGAACCATCCACCTGTTATCACTATAAAAAGACTGGACACATCAAGCCGGACTGCCCACAACTCAAGAAGGAAAAGTGGAAAAAGAAGCCTGCAATGAAAGCAACTTGGGATGACACAAGTTCAAGTGAATCGGAGAGCGAATCCAGCGAACAAGAAGTAGCAAACATGTGCTTCATGGCACACAACGAAGAGGTAAACTCTTACTACTCCTTTTCGGTAGATTCGTGTAATGAATCATGTAATGATTCATGTGAAAGTATGTCTTCTTATAAAGAACTTCAAGCTGAATTATTCTCTCTTCATAATAAATTCATCAAGGTCTCAAAAAAGAACATAATCTTGAAACAACAAAATGAAACACTTAGAAATCAGCTTGAATCTTTGAAAATTGTTGAAGAAGAAAAAGACCTAAAAATTGATGAGCTTGAGAAGAAAGTAAATGACATGACTCAGAAATTAGCTAAGTCTCAAGTGAATGAAGATGGCAAGAGAGAACTAGAAATAATTGATCTTAAAAACTCAATTCAAGATAAGGAAAAGATTATTTACAACTTCACTAGAGGTAAAGTAAACTTCGAAAAAATGATAGGACAACAAAGGATGACTAACAATAGAGAAGGAATTGGTTACAATGGAACACCAACCAAAAGAAAGAAACAATTGTTTATGGAGTATTTTGTAAAGCAATCTAAACACTATGCAAGTACTTCATCCACAAACTTTTATAAGCATACTACTCGCTACATGTGTAAAAATAAAGGACATATAATGTTTAATTGTCCACTCAAGAAAAAGTACATCAAAGTGAAAAATGAATGGAAGATAAACACAAAAACTAGACAAGAATTAAAGAAAGTTAAGAAAGTTTGGGTCCAAAAGTAACCACACGAATCCTCTCTTGTAGGTTTGCTTTAGGTCCACTCCGTCTAAAGAAAAATGGTACTTGGACAGCGGATGTTCAAGACATATGACGGGAGATAAATCAAAGTTCACTCTCACTCAAAAGAATGAAGGATATGTAACCTTCGGTGACAATGCAAAAGGCAAGATCATTGGAATTGGTAAAATAGATAAAGACTCTTCACTCACTATTGATGATGTCTTGTTAGTAGATGGTCTAAAGCATAATCTATTAAGCATTAGTCAACTTAGCGACAAAGGATTTGAAATAATGTTTAAGAAAGACAAATGTATAATACAGAATTCTAATGATCGTAAGACACTATTCACTGCACATAGACTGAATAATGTGTATTGCATAAACCTTGATAGCTTGATCTCTCAAGATATAACTTGCTTAGCTACCATAAGTGAAAATAGTTGGCTTTGGCATAGAAAATTAGGACATGCCAGCATGGATCTCATATCTAAACTCTCCAAAAAGAATTTAGTTAAAGGCTTGCTTAATACCAAGTTTATCAAAGATAAAATTTATGATTAGGAAAACAAATCAAGACTAGCTTCAAAAGGAAGAAACATATATCAACTAGTAGACCCCTAGAACTCATACACTTAGACTTGTTTGGTCCCACTAGAACTCAAAGCTTGGGAGGAAAACAATACGCCTTTGTAATTGTTGACGATTACTCTAGATACACATGGGTATTGTATTTAGCTAACAAAGATGAAGCTTGTAATTTGTTAATCACTCTATGCAAGAAGCTTCAAAATGCGAAAGGATACAATGTTTCAAACCTAAGAAGTGACCAAAGAAGAGAATTTAAGAATCAAGACGTTGAAAAATTTTGCAATGATCATGGTATAAGTCACAACTTTTCAGCACCTAGAACCCCACAACAAAATGGAGTTGTCGAGAGGAAAGATAGAACTCTTCAAGAAATGGTAAGAACTATGCTTAATGAAAATAACTTACCCAAGTATTTTTGGGCCGAAACTATAAATACAGCTTACTATGTAATTAATAGGGTTTCTATTAGATCAAGTCTAAACAAGACACCTTATGAATTATGAAAAGGAAGAAGGTCTAACATAACTTACTTTCATGTTTTTGGGTGTAAGTGTTTTGTTCTCAATAACAAAGATAACTTAGGAAAATTTGATGCTAAATCCGATGAAGGAATTTTCCTAGGATACTCTACAAATAGCAAGGCCTATAGGATCTATGACAAAAGAACACTCACCATAATTGAATCAATTCACGTAGACTTTGATGAATCAAATCCTTTTTCAAGAGAAATCAAAAATGAAGAAAATGATGATATTTTCAAAAAGGATGATGAGGTAGAAATCAAGGAAGAAAAGGAAGTAAATGAAGAAACCCCAAAAGATGAACCTATAGAAATTCCTGAATTACCAAGAGAATGGGAGTGTATAAAAGATCACCCTCAACATCAAATTATAGGTGAACCATCTAGAGGTGTAACTACTAGATCTTCTTTAAAGAATCTATGCAATCACTATGCATTCCTATCTCAAGATGAACCTAAAGATGTTGAAGAGACCCTTAAAGATGACTCTTGGATAATTGCTATGCAAGAAGAATTAAACCAATTTGAAAGAAGTAAAGTATGGCAATTAGTACCCAAACCTGAAAATCATTCGATCATAGGAACTAAATAGGTATTTAGAAATAAAAAGGATGAGAATGGTATAGTCGTTGGAAACAAAGCTAGATTTGTAGCTAAAGGGTATAACCAAGAAGAAGGGATAGACTATGATGAAACCTTTGCCCCTGTAGCTAGAATGGAAGCAATAAGAATGTTGTTAGCTTATGCTTCTTACAAAGAATTTAAGTTATACCAAAAGGATGTCAAAAGTGCATTCTTAAATGGGTACATTAATGAAGAAGTATATGTTGAACAACCCCATGGTTTTGAAAATATAGAAAATCCTAATCATGTATTTAGACTAACTAAGGCTTTGTATGGATTAAAACAAGCCCCTAGGGCTTGGTATGAAAGACTTAGTAGATTTCTAATTGAGAAGGGGTTTTCAAGAGGAAAAATTGATAGTACCTTGTTCATTAAAACCAAGAAAGATGATATACTCCTAGTTCAAATCTACGTAAATGATATAATATTTGGTGCTACTAATGAATATATATGCAAATAATTTGCAAAATGTATGTAAGATGAATTTGAAATGAGCATGATGGGGGAGTTAAACTATTTTCTTGAACTGCAAATTAAACAAGCCAAGCATGGGACTTTCTTAAGTCAATCAAAATACATAAGAGAAATGATACAAAAATTCGATATGGAAAATAGTAAACCCATAGAAACCCCCATGAGTGCCTCCATCAGCCTAGACAAAGATGAAAAGGGAAAACTTGTAGACACAAAGTATTATAGAGGTATGATTGGAAGTCTACTATATCTAACAACCAGTAGACCCGACATAATGTTTAGTGTGTGTATGTGTGCACATTTTCAATCAGCACCTAAGGAATCACACCTAATAGCTGTTAAGAGAATCTTTAGATATTTAATAGGCACCATGGACTTAGGACTATGGTATCCTAAGAACACCAGATTTGAAATGATCAGTTATTCAAATACGGACTATGTAGGGTGTAAAATAGATAGAAAAAGTACAAGTGGTACATGCCACTTCTTAGGAAGATCTTTAGTTTCTTGGTTCTCTAAGAAACAAAACTCCGTAGCCTTATCAACTGCTGAGGCTGAATATGTAGCAGCCGGGAGTTGTTGTGCACACACACTATATATGAAACAACAGTTAAGAGATTTTAACTTAGAATACACAACTATACCAATTAAGTATGATAATAAGAGTGCGATAAATATATCTAAAAATCTCATTTCACACTCAAGAACCAAGCACATTGACATAAGACATCACTTTCTAAGAGATCATATTCAAAAAGAAGACATCATTCTAAAATTTATCAATACAAATGATCAATGGGCTGATATTTTTACTAAACCTCTCTCAGAAGATAGATTCATAACCATTAGAAGAGAGCTTAGTCTACTACATAGTAGAGAAACTAAGTGAAAGGACAAAACTTAAAGAAAAATCTACAGCCAGCCAACTGACTCTGAAGCCAGCCAACTGACTGACCAACTGACTGAATTAGTTTTCCTGGAACAAAGGCTCGTCAGCCAACTGACTCTGAAGTCAGTCGACTGACTGAATTATTCTTCCTAGACTAGAGAGCAGTTAGCCAACTGACCCTGAGGTCAGCCAACTGACTGACAGAAAAACCTTAGGCTCGTTTATAAAAACCCGAGCCATTCGAGTGGTCAGTCAACTGACGTAGGGTTTGTCTCTTCGTTTGCTTGTATGATTTATCTCTTTCCCCTTGTTTTTTGAGTGATGTCCAAAGGGGGAGAAATCTGAGAAGAGCAAAGATGTAATGAAATGTTAAGTTTGCATGCCATAATAGCTATGTTAAGTATGTATGCCATATTGAATAGTCACATGCTTAGTATGAATACTCTTTATGTATATCCGTATATCCTTAATCTTATGTTGAGTATGTTACTTGATTTTGACTTAGAGCATATTGAACATTTCCACATGATATACATATTTGATATCACATGTTAAAGAATGCTTATAGTAAGGGAGAGCCTTTTCATAGGAACCCTCATCTTTGCTCCTCGTTTGTCATCATCAAAAAGGGAGAGATTGTTGGCCTAACTGGGTTTTTCAATCTTATTTTGATGATAACAAATGAAGGATGTTTTAACATGTGTTGTTGAGTGGCTTTAATTCAGGTCTAAGTAAAAGGACACTCATGGTTAATCATCGAAGTAAGCTGGAAATCAAAGTCAATCAAATGAAAACTTCTCAGTATATTGAAGTAATGAACGACAAATAAAGAGCTTAAAGGCTAAATAGGACTTGAAGTAAAAGACTGAATCTCAAGAGACTGGAAGACTTAGTGGTTAATGAGATCATGCTTAGAAGGATATTTTTAAGTACTTCAATTCATTACTATTTAGATATGTGAAACTTGTTAAGATACAAAGACTTGGAGACCAGCACTTGAAAAATCCTTGAAAATGTTTTTGAATAGTTGTATTTGAGTTTTTCAAGTAAACTGGATTTTAAAAATCAAAAATAAAATTATTTGAAAAGAGAGGACTACCTAGCCGACTGACCAATTTGAACGTGGTTCAATCAGCCAACTGACCCAAGTTATCTTTTGAAAACCTGTCCAACCGACTGACCTTTCTGAACTAGAATCAGTCAACCGACTGACCCAAGTTATCTTTTGAAAACCTGCCCAGCCGACTGACCATTTTGAACATAGTTCAGTCAGCCGACTGACATTTTCTTGAAATAAATTTTTGGCAGACAGAATGTCCTCAATCGCCTGTCTAGCCAACTAACCAATACAAATATTGACCCAGTCGAGTGAGTCAGCCGACTGACTCTACGGAGATTTTGAATTTCGAACTATACGGGAAGTTTTTCAAAATTAATTTTATGATTTAATATCTTTTGAAAAGTTACCTAAATACTCCATGTTAAATGAGAAAACTTTTCTTCAAGAAGTCTATAAATACCTCTCTTGTTCAATGAAAATATATGCTCAAGCAATACACGATTTCTACGCTAAAACTCTCCTAAAGCTCATAATTGCTCACACTCTTGCTGGGGGAAAACTCCACGAAATTGCTGGTTGATCAAAAAGCTTTGGTTATGATTTGCAAATAAAATTTCTATATCAATAAGAAAGAGCCATTGGTGACTTCTAAACCTTGAGCTTCATATTTTCTGTTTAGTTTTGGTTTTGAAGTACGATTAGTGATTTAACTTGTACAACTTGCTCTGTGTTTGAGAGTGTTTTTGTACGCAGATATCCGTTCCTTTCTACTAGATCTTTGACGGTTCAAGGTATAGTTGGATTGTTGCACCAAGCATAGGTTGTTGCTTGGAGAGGTTTCTCTTCCTGAAAAAGAGGTTGGTTATTGTAAAGGTTTTTTGTTCCACCAGGAAGGAACAAGGTATAAGGGAATCCTTTGGTGGTTGACTTAAGGCAAGGACATAAGCCGGGGTAAGCCGAACCTCGTAAAAACACCGTGTAACTCTCTTCTTTTACTCTCTTTAAATTCCAACAACAATATAACCTGCGTGGATGTGTTAATCTTACAAACAACCTTGGATATTAAATAAACCTAAAATTAAAATTGATTGGGTTGATCATCATTGATTGCGGAAACCGAAAGGGAGTACGTTGGTTAATCAACTCCTAAATTCTTTTAACTAAGGGTTTATTTAAAATCTGAGTTATTGAAAAGAGTGATTGGATGTTATTTTAATTTTCAGTTCAAAGGCCAACTATAGGACTTGCACATTCATATACAGGGCTGCTAATAATTAAGCTGAATACTGCAAAGCATACATTAATTGATTGCTTGTATTGTGTTTGATTGGTTTGAGTAGTTGATTATTTGGTTGTTTATGTTGTGGATGTGGATTGAATAGAATACCTAAGTTTTTCGTGAGGATTTCCTAATCAACAAGAAAATAATAAGTCTTTAAAAAGGAGTTGTAAAAGATTAAGATTTCGAAAAGGGACTTAAAAGAAAAATTTTAAATAACCCAATTCACCCCCCATCTTGAGACCTACACCTTAGGTTTCAACGCGGTTATTTGGAATATGTGAACCCAGGAAAGGTGTTAGATAGTAATATACTAGGGTTTGAGTTGATCGAACTGGCGTTAATGCAATTTCAAGGATTGGAGTTCTAGACGTTGTAAGCGTGGTTTAGGATTTTAACAAGCTTCTCAGGAAACAGGTAAAGGAATATATTAAGTCATGCATTTTTATAAAATTTATTTATTGAATATACAGTATTTGATTCAGAAATTTATTTATGAAATAATGTAGTTTTTAGGAATACTGGTTTTGAACAGAGAAAACAGAATTTTATAGCATGTTATAATATAATACAAAGTAGAACTCACTCGTGTGGCATAAGTATAAGTTTAATGTAATAACAGTATGTCAGAATATATTATTATTTCATAGAATGAGTATGATTTTACAATAATTTTCAGAAAGATCATAAACAGTATAGAATCTAAGATGTTTGCAGTATATTGTGTAATGATAGCCGGCGCAGACGCCGAGATATGATAGCCGACGCAGATGCCGTGATAAGACAGCCGACGCAGATGCCATGTTCAGTGAGCACGGTATCGTTGCTGGCTAGCCAGATCGGAGAGCAAGATGCCCATTCGGAGAGCAGGATACCCACTGTGTTCCAACCCCCAAGAGGTTAACGGAGAGTAGGCTGAGCGGACGAGGTTGATGTATAGCCGACAGTGCAACCACATTATTCAGGAAGTGTGGGTCGGAGGCCGATTAGCTCCAAAGTGTAGGCAGGATACCCTCTGTGTGCTGACCCGCAGAGAGTAGGATCGGAGGGTGGGATGGGCAAGCCAGGAATGGGTGGGCAATCGTGCATAGATATGTCATGTTTGACTTAACCTGGTAGGCCAACCAGCGTTAAGTCCAGCCTATGGACCGCACAACCTAAATCATGAAGGGTGAATTCATGATATACAGATATACACCCAGGGTATAATTTCAGTAATATACAGATTTAACAGATGATTTTAATGATACAAAAATTCATTATGATATAGTATGATTCTATTAAAAAGTAGAGATTTTCATATGATATCAATTATAGCTTAAGATACATATTACAGTTATATTATTTGCAGTATATGTTTGTAATATGATAAAACTCACGTTGCCACACACTGATATTAGTCTATTTCCCTTATTGAGAGGTGTCTCACCCTAACATTACAAATATTTTAGGAAACCCCAATAGACGAGTGGAGCGAGCTCCGAGATAGAGGAGTTCATTGGTATTACCCCAGTTGCAAGGTAAGTAATCATGTCGGAGGCAGGATGGATTTTTGGGGTATATATGTGTATATGTAGAACAGTGAATCTTTGATATTGTACATAAGTTAAGTATATTATAGTTCTGCTGCTTAGATGACATGTATGTATAAACAGGTAAATCCTCGGTACCTATTGGTCCGGGTTGACTTTGACTATGTTTTTTGGTATCAAAGTATTAATAGTATGTGGAAAAAAAAAAAAGCAGAAAACTAGGGTCGTTATAAGTTTGGTATCAGAGCCTAAGTTGCTAGGTTCTGTAGACTTTAGTGTACAACGAAAACAATACTAGATATAGGAATAAATCAAGAATTTAGTGAGTCAATGTCCCAATTAAGATGAATATTTAGGGTTTTGTTCCGTGATTGGGAAGCAGGATTTCCATAGTGATTTCTGTGTCTTTCTTGAGGCAACGATTTCAGGAAAGCTATAGTAAACTATTGATGGGTTGTGTTTCTCAATTGCTAGACTAAATCTTAAATTGAGAATAAGGACGTTAAGTTAATTGATGATATGAGGTTTCAGTTAGATAAATATGTTAGTTAAGTTATGTAGACAGAGTCCTCAAACTATGTTTATTTCCTTTTCAAGATGGACCATAAGGGTAGCAGCGCTCACGCTAGTGGTGATGATGGTGCAGGCCCCTCTAGTGCGGGCGGCAGTGATTCACACTAAGTTCTGCGTAGTGTACCTCAGCAGGTTATGGTTGAGATTGCACAGAGCTCTAGGGAGCAAGGAGGACCATCAACAGACCAGGGCTGCATTATAGAGAAGTTCGCCAAAATGAATCCTCCGGTGTTTTCAGGAGGAGCTGATCCTATAGTTGCCGAAAACTGGATGCAGGAGATCGAGAAAATACTAACGGTGCTTCACTGCACCGATGAACAAAGGGTCCTCTTTGCCACGTATAAGTTGACAGGTGCGGCTGAGAGATGGTGGACAACCGTGAAGTTGCTTGAGGAACAGAGACCCATACCAGTGGTCATGACGTGGAACCGATTCAAGGAGATGTTCTTTGATCGTTATTTTCCTCCCACTACTGGAGAAGCTAAGATAGCAGAATTTTTGAATCTGACATAGGGGCAACTGATGGTTCAGAAATATGCAGCAAAGTTTATCGAGCTGTTACACTTTACTCCCTACATCATTCCGGATGAGGTTAAGAAGGCGAGAATGTTTGAGAGAGGTTTGAGGCATGACATTCATAAACAGGTGGCAGTCCTAAAGGTGCAGGGTTTCTACGAATTAGTGGACAGGGCCACAAAGGCAGAGGAGAGCAGCCAAAGGGATGTGGGGACATCGAGTCAGAGAAAGAGGCCCACGCCTCTGGGATTCTAGGTAAGGTCTAGCCGAGGCCCTTGGAGGGAAGACGGATATGATAAAGCTCCGAGGCAGAAGATTGGGAGATGGGAGCTTCAAGATGAGTAGGCATATCCAGTTTGTCTTACATGTAGAAAGAGACACTAGGGAAAATTCCGAGCGGGGAAGAATGTCCGCTACCAATGTGGTGGATTGGGTCATGTAGCACGAGACTGTCGTGCGCAATATAGTACTGCTTCTACTCCCAGACCATTTGGAGGGAATATCTAGGCACTCAGGGTGGCGGGCAGCAGAGGAATACAGCTCTGGCGAGGATCTATGCGTTGACGCCGGGAGATGCTGAGGCTGCAGGCAACGTCGTGACAGGTATGATTATTGCTTTATCATATAAAGTTGTTATTTTATTTGACTCAGGTACCACCCATTCGTTCATAGCATTAGGGTATGTCCAGCTAACTGGAGTCAAGACATAGTTGTTAGATACTGATTTGTCAGTAGCCACGCCAACTAGATCAGTAGTGAGATGTGAAAGGGTACTTAAAAACTATCCAATGGGCATTCAGGAAAAAATTTTACCAACCGATCTTGTAGTATTAGACATACAGGGATTCGATATGATATTGGGTATGGATTGGCTGGCAGCTAACTACGTCAGCATTGATTGTCATCAAAAAGAGGTGATCTTCAGACCCCCGGGAGAGCATGAATTCAAATTTGTGGGATCGCGTGTGCGCCACAGTTAGTGTCAGTCATTCAGGCCAGGAAGCTACTCCAGGATGATTGTGAAGGATATGTAGTTTATATAAAAGAGATGCCAGAGAAAGAATTGAAATTTGTTGATATTCCAGGTAGTCGAAAAATTTTCAGATGTATTTTCAGAAGAGTTGCCTAGTTTACCACCAAATCGGGAGATTGAGTTTGCCATGGATTTACTTCCAAGAACAGCACCGATATCTAAGGCACCCTACAGAATGGCCTCAGCTGAATTAAAGGAGCTGAAAGACCAGTTGCAAGAGTTGTTAGATAAAGGGTTTATCAAACCCAGCGTGTCGCCCTGGGGAGCACCAGTGCTGTTTGTAAAGAAGAAAGACAGAACGCTAAGGATGTGCATTGATTATAGGGAGATTAATAAAGTGACGATCAAAAATAAGTATCATCTTCCTAGAATAGATGACTTATTTGATAAGTTACAGGGAACCCAAGTCTACTCCAAGATTGATCTTCGGTCAGGGTACCATCAGGTGAAAGTTAAAGCAGAGAATATTCTGAGGACAGCATTAAGGACCAGATATGGCCACTATGAATTTCTAGTTATGCCATTTGGTCTGACTAATGCACCCGCAGCGTTTATGGACTTGATGAATCAGGTATTCCATCAATACTTAGATCAGTTTGTTGTTATTTTTATTGATGATATACTGGTCTATTCAAAGAATTTTGAAGAGCACGAAAATCATCTGAGACTAGTACTGCAAGTACTGAGAGAAAAGAAGTTATATGCTAAGTTCAAGAAATGTGAGTTTTGGCTGAAGCAGGTCACTTTCCTCGGACATGTGATTTCTGAGGATGGCATATCAGTGGATCCAAGCAAGATAGAAGCGGTGGTGAATTGAGTGAGACCGGGAAATGTTCAGGAGATCAGAAGTTTCCTAAGTCTGGTGGGGTACTACTGGCGTTTTATGAATGGTTTTTCTAGATTATCGGGTCCACTAACACGGCTCACCAGGAAAAATGTGAAGTTTAACTGGACCGACGAGTGTTAACAGAGTTTCCAGGGGTTGAAACAGCGGCTTGTCATTGCACCGGTGTTATCTATTCCATTAGGAGAGGATGAATTTGCTATATACAATGACACATCCCTAAAAGGACTCGGATGTGTGTTGATGCAGTACGAGAGAGTTATTGCATACGCTTCCCAGCAACTTAAGGAGTATGAAAAGAATTACCCTATCTATGATCTGGAGTTAGCTGCGGTGGTCTACGCACTAAAAATTTGGAGACATTATCTCTCTGGGGGTAGGTGTTAAATTTTTACTGACTATAAGAGCCTAAAGTATTTCTTCACGCAAAAAGAATTAAACATGAGGCAAAAGAGATGGTTAGAACTGATAAAAGATTACGACTGCACCATTAGCTACCACCAGGGGAAAGCAAACGTGATGGATGATACTTTGAGCCGGAAATCAATGGGGGTAGCACTTTCAGCAAGGATGAATCAGCATCCGATTCAAATGGATTTGGAGAGGCTCGATGTGGAGTTGGTAGAGGGTCAGCACCAGGCATTTATTGCCAACTTAGTACTACAACCTACCCTGCAGAAGAGGATTAAAGTTGCTCAGAGGAATGATGCAAAATTAGAAGAACTGATGGATAAAGTGCAGAACGGACAGGGAGAGGAGTTTAATATTTCAGATGATGGAACTCTGAGGTTCCGTACTAGGTTGTACGTACCTGCAGATGCTGAAATTAAGAGGACTATCCTAGAGGAGGCGCACAAATCTCTTTACACAGTACATCCAGGAAGCATTAGAATGTATCAGGACCTCCAGGAGTCATTCTGGTGGAGCGGTATGAAGAGGGAGAGAGCCGAGTTTGTTGAGTAATGTTTGACATGCCAGCAGGTAAAGACTGAATACCAGAGACTGACGGGACAGTTGCAGCCAGTCCACATTCCTGAGTGGAAGTGGGATCATATTTCCATGGATTTCGTAACAGGGTTACTGCCAGCGTTGCATGGGCAGAACACCATTTGGGTGATTGTAGACCGGCTGACGAAAACTGCTCATTTTCTCCCTATTAAAGTCAACTACTCCATGAGCAGGCTGGCGGAATTATATATTCAAGAGATAGTTTGACCCCATGGTGTGCTGATATCTATAATCTCAGATCGAGACTCACGATTCACGTCACGGTTTTGGAGAAGTCTGCAGGAGGCTTTGAGGTTTTAGCTATCATTCAGCAAAGCATTTCATCCTCAAACGGATGGACGGGCGGAAAGGACGATCCAGATACTAGAAGATATGCTACGAGCATATGTGCTGGACTTCAGGGGCAGTTGGACCCAGTTTATGCCGCAAGTTGAATTCGCATATAATAACAATTAGCAGGCCAGCATTGAAATGACACCTTACGAGGCATTATATGTTAAGAGGTGTCGTTCTCCGCTATACTGGGATGAAGTGGGTGAAAGGCGAGTTTTGGGACCAGAGTTAGTACAGCAAACATATGATAAAGTCCGACTTATTAGAGACAGAATTTGTGCAGCCCAGAGTCGGCTAAAAAGCTACGCAGATACTCGTCGCCGAAAACTGAAATTCGATGAAGGAGACCATGTGTTCTTGAAAGTAGCTCCGATGAGGGGAGTGATGAGGTTTTGGAGAAAGGGTAAGCTAAACCCTAGGTACATTGGCCCATTTGAAATACTTGAGAGAGTGGGTCTAGTTGCATACAGATTAGCTTTACCAGCACTATCTAGGATTCATGACATATTTCATGTTATCTATGCTGAGGAAATACGTCTCAAATCCCTCCCACGTGATCAGTTATGAGGAGTTGGAACTTAGAGATACCTTAACATATGAAGAAATACTAGTACAGATTCTGGATAGAAAGGAATAGGAGTTGCGCACCAAGAAAATTCCACTAGTGAAAGTATTGTGGAGGGATCAAGCAATGGAGGAAGCTTGGTGGGAGCTAGAGGAGGAGATACGACAAAAATACTCACATCTGTTCAATGGGAATCAGCATTAGTTAGAAAAGGAACGGTAATAGTTCAGGTAAGGTAAGCATAGTTTTGATTTTATTTTATGCCATGCAGGATAATATATGAATAAATTATGTTTTGGTTTATAGGATATAATGGTTTTGGAAGAATTTTGGTTGGTTATTGTAGTGTCCTAGAACCATATGTGTAATCACGATATTCCTCCGCCATAAGTGAGGGTAATTAATAAAAGTACAACGAATTTTTCCTTTAGAAGTTGATGTAGGAATAGTCAGCAAATTTCGAGGATGAAACTTTTAAGAGAGGAGAATGTAGAGGCCCGAAAAATATAATAATAAAATAAATAAGGAAAAAGGGAGAATAAAGGAAAAGAAAAGGAGAAAGGAATTATATAAAAAGGGGTATCAGCAGGAATTCGTCGACAAACCCAAGGTCCTCATCGACGAACGTCCTTCTAGATGTTTGTAGTATATTGTGTAATGATAGCCGGCGCAGATGCCGAGATATGATAGCCGGCGTAGATGCCGTGATAAGACAGTCGACGCAAATGCCGTGTTCAGTGTTAATATGAGATTTTATTTTAGAAATTATGAAATGACAGCTTTTATTCAGAAATATGTAAAAGCCAGATTATATTTCAGGAATATGAAAATGTTATTTATGAACAGAAATATATTATGTGAAATGTATTATATAGTAACAAAACTCGGATGGTTACGTATGTTAAGAGCACGGTACCGTTGCTAGCTAGCTAGATCAGAGAGCAAGATGTCCATTCGAAGAGCAGGATACCCACTGTGTTCCGACCCCCAAGAGGTTGACGGAGAGTAGGCTGGGCGAACCAGGTTGGTGTATAGCCGACAGTGCAACCACATTATTCAGGAAGTGTGGGTTGGAGGCCGATTAGCCCCGAAGTGTAGGCAAGATACCCTCTGTGTGTTAACCCGCAGAGAGTAGGATCGAAGGGTAGGATGGGCAAGCCAGGAACGGGTGGGCAATCGTGCATAGATATGTCATGTTTGACTTAACCTGGTAGGCCAACCAGCGTTAAGTCTAGCCTACGAGCCGCACAACCCGAATCATGAGGGTTGAATTCATGATATACAGATATACATCTAGGATATAATTTCAGTAATATATAGATTTAACAGATGATTTTAATGATACAAAAATTCATTATGATATAGTATGATTCTGTTAAAAAGTAGAGATTTTCATCTGATATCAGTTACAGCTTAAGATACATATTACAGTTATATTATTTGCAATATATGTTTATAATATGATAAAACTTATGTTGTCACACACTGATATTAGTTTATTTCCCTTACTGAGAGGTGTCTCACCCCAACATTAAAAATATTTCAAGAAACCCCCACAGATGAGTGGAGCAAGCTCCGAGATAGAGGAGTTCGTTGGTATTACCCCAGTTGCAGGGTAAGTAATCATGTCGAAGGTAGGATGGATTTTTGGGGTATATATGTGTATATGTAGAACAGTGAATCTCTGGTATTGTACATAAGTATATTATAGTTCCGCTGCTTAGATGACATGTATGTATAAACAAGTAAATCCCCAGCACCTATGGGACCGGGTTGACTTTGACTACGTTTTATGGTATTAGAGTATTAATAGTATGTGGGGAAAAAAACAAAAAAAAAAGAGCAAAAAACTGGGGTCGTTACACTACATCATCCAATCATTTCTTTTCCAAAGAAAGTTTTAAATCTCCTTTCTAATTCCTTTAGGAGTGACTTAGGGAGGAAAAAAGCAGTGGGCTAGAAGCCTTGGATGCTTTGGAGAATGGGTTCGATTAACTAGAGTGTACCTGTATAAGATTAATATTTATGTGTCCACTTGTAGATATTTTTGCAGAGATTTTCTCAATCAAAAGGTCACAATCCGTTTTTCTAATCCTTTTGATTACTAAGGGAACATGAAGTTATTTCACTAGCAGATGTCCTTCGGGGATTCCAATAGTTTGGACTATCTAAGCCTTGATACCAATACTGAACATTTTAGATTTAACATTATTGTATTTGAGACTAGTGATTTTGTAGAACATAGACAAAATGTGGTTGATCCTATTGATAGTCAATGTGCACCCTCCCCCCCCCCCCCCCCAATTGACTAAGGTCAAAACATCACCTGCAAAGCATAAATTTGTTAGTTTTAAGTTTGCAACACTTTGGATGGAAGGATAGCTTGCCATGGATTGTGGTATGTTGTAGGATTCAGATGATGACTCCATTATCAAAACAAAGAGATATAGGGATATGGGATCCCTTTGTCACCTCACCTAGTGGGACTTTAGGCTTGGTTTGTTGTTATTGTTGCATGCTGCAACCTCATGTACAAATTCATCTCCAAAGTTATGACTAACAGGCTACAAAAATGCCTCATTTCTTTCATTAGCCCCAATCAAACATCATTCATTTAAGGCAGAAGCATAGATGATGACCATCCTAATGGCACAAGAGCTTCTCCATAATTACCGCCTAGCTATCAAACCCCCAAAACTTTCTTTGAAAGTGGACTTGATGAAAGCATTTGAATCCATCCATACAAAGAGACTTCATTATCCAGTTGCTTCATTGTATCAAAACACCAACAAATTTGTAGGATGAGTTAAGGAATGCATCACAAACCTAACGTACTCAATCATTTTAAATGGATCCATTGAAAGCTACTTCCAAGGTCAAAAAGGATCAACTACATGAATCCTTTTTCCTAATTTATGTGATCGTGGGCAATTTCCTCTAATAATTTCAGGCTATCAAATCCTTATTCCTATCTCATTCTAATTTATTTTAGTTCTACCCCTACCCCTACTATTACCCCTAGTAGTAGCTAGCTCACTCCTCACCAGTGCACTATTTGGCCTACATTGCATATGCTCAAACCATCTAAATCATCACTTCCTCATCTAATCTTCTATAGGACCTACACCTAACTTACTACAAATATGTTCATTTCTTAATTTATCTTTTAACATTATACAACTCATCCACCTTGGCAATATTTACTTCTTGGATATGATGCTTCTTAGCTCTCCAACATTCTAATCCATATAAAATAGTAAGTCTTATAGTTATCCTATAAAACTTCCCTTTTAATTTTAAAGGTATTCTACAATCACATAGCACACACAAAGCACTAATCCATTTTACCCAACCTACTTTAGATCTATGTATTACATCTTCAATTTCTGCTTCAACTTGCATAATAGATCCAACGTATTGATATCTACTACTGCTATTAATTTTTTGACCATCTAATTTAATCTTTTCTCAAATATTCCTCCTACTATGACTGAAATTACATTTCATATATTCTATCTTATTTCTACTTATCCTAAAACCTCTAGATTGTAAAGCTTCCCTCCATAATTCTAACTTAGATTATACTTCACCCCTAGTTTCATCAATCAAGACAATATCATCTGCAAATAGCATACAACATGGAACCTCAGTTTGGATACTCCTAGTAAGTTCATTCATCATTGGTGCAAAACGACAAGGGCTCAAGGTAGATCCATGTACAAGTACTGTGATTGGAAGTTCCCTACACCTTTGTCCTAACACTAGTCATTACTCCATCATACATATACTTAATCACATCAAAATTCCTATTACATATTCCTTTTTTTTTCCTAAAACCCACCGTAAAACTTCCCTAGGTATCCTATCATAAGAATCCTCTAAGTCAATGTAAGCCGCAAGCCCCCCCTCCCCTTTTTTTCCCTGAACTTTTCAATTGATCTTTTCAAAAGATACATAGGTTTTGTAGTAAATCTCCTAAGCATAAAACCAAATTGATTTTAAGACCCTCATTTCTAACCTCAACTTTTGTTCAACTACCCTTTCCCACAGTTTCATTGTATGACTAATAAGTTTAATTCCAAGATAGTTACTAAAATTTTGAATATCACCTTTAGTTTTTTATATACATATTAAAGTGCCTCTATTCATCTAGCATTTTCTTAGTTTTTATAATTGTGTCAATAATTAGCTAACTATATAATTCCATTATCACATAGGCATTTCCAAACTTCAATTGGGAATTCATGCAATCCTTGTAGCTTTTCCATTTTTCATCTTCTTTTTATGCAAACTTAACTTATTTAAGTCTTATTTTGTGAATAAATATTATATTTGTAGCCTTTTCCTCATTTTTCATTTTAAGTTTAAGCCTTCTACTTGGTTTTCATTAAATAGCTTCATAAAGTAACTTCACCATCTTTCTTTTATGTTTGCTTCCTAAACCAAGACAATATCATCTTCATTTTTTATACATTTTACATTATCTAAGTCCTTGCTCTTTATTTCTCCAGATTTAGCAAGTATAAATCATAGTTACCTGGACTGCTACCCACACCCTGGAACTGTGATCTGGATCATACGTACCAATTCATGGGTCAACAGCATCATAGATTGACGATGGTGGGGTCCAATTCCCCAAAAATGGTGTCCTGGATTTGTTAACCTTTTTTTAAAAAAAAAAATCATGTCAAAAATACTACAAATTTCAGAAATCATGCAAAAATATTCATTGCTGCCACAAAGCCTGCCAGGGAGAGAGGAGAGTTTTTTGTGGCTGCAAAGCCTCTGACGAGAGAGAGAGAGAGAGAGAGAGAGAGAGAGAGGAAGGGGCTTCCACTATTGTGAAGCCTGCAGCAGGAGAAACACTAGGGCTAACTGCTGCTGCAAAGCCTGTGATGAGAGAGAGAAGAAGGCTTCCTACAGTGCAAAGTCTGCAGTGGAGAGAGAAAAGAGGATTTTTTGTCGCCGCAATGGTGAATGGATTCAAACTGACAGGTAGAGATAGAGAGAGGGAGAAAGAGATTAAGAGAGGGAGAGAGGGAGAACTCCATTTGAGTACAGCCGGTAATCATTCCATCCTGAGTAAATTTAAACTACTGCGATCCGACATAACATATTGACTAATTGACCCAAATAAGTGGTACATGCGTACCACAATCCAAAATGGCGTACCGACTAAGCTACTTCCCTAAGAACTGTGTACTACTTAAGTAGCATACCCTGTTCCTGTACCCATACCACAATCCAAAACGTAGCACACTCTAGGTAATTATAGTTCAAATATGTCTCTTTCCCCTTCTTTTGCATCTATTCTAGCATATAAATTATTATATGGTCTGTTTTTTTTATTACTTTTATTCGATCTATCTTTAGCATCACTAACAGCCTTTTTCACATCTTTTTTTCTTGCCTCTTCACACTTTTCAAAGTTTTCCGTGTTTCTACATTTTGCCATGTTTCCATGTTTCTAGGTTACAACAAGCGATAAGTCTAAAATCCTTGGCTGTGTTTGGGTTCTTTGTTTAGGGACTGATACCAATAGAGCTACATTTTTCTGCATTAGAAGTTTTGCTTCTCTGAACAATGATAGGGTGCATTCATCTCCCAAATGTGCCAGCAGTATTTGTAGAAAACTTGGCATTGAATCCTTCCAGGCCAAATGCCTTGTCATTAGAGAAGGAGAAAACACCTGCCCTATTTCATCTATGTCTGCTTCTTTGCTTGCTTGGGCTTTTGCTTCTCCACTCCATATGAAGTGAAGGACCTTTCTCAGAAAATCAGGATTGTAGGTATGAATCTCATCATTTTTTTTTGGGCCCAAGAGAATTTTTTGTAGAATGATAGCAATTCATTAGTGATGTCCTTGTGGGATTCAATATGCTTCCCTTCAGAGGTTTTTAATGAGTAGATCTGGGATTTGGCTCTGTTACTATTTACTGCCTTGTGCATAACTAGGGGTAGGAAGTTTTCTTGGTTGGTTGTTCTTGATAAAGTTAGCACCAACAATCTGCTGCAAAGTAGGAGGCCCTTGAAGGCATTATCTCCAGATGTTTGTTTCTTGTGCTTTTATAGCTCAGAATCTGCTTCACATCTATTTTTTGCCTTCCTTCTCTTGGGAGATTTGGAATAAGATACTTGCTGTTTTTGGGGAGAATTGGGGCTGCCTGGATTCAGTGGAGAAATTATTACATTTTTCTTTTACAGGTTTTGGTTAATCTTTGCAGTTTCAAGGGGAATTTAGATGAAAAGGAATGCTCATATGTTTTCTGGAAAGAGGAATTCTGGTGCATTGCTTTGGAATAGGATTCAGTACTTGGCTTCTCTCTGGTCTTTTGCAGCTGGGAGTTTTTAAAGAGTGCCTTACTCTGATATTCAAAAAGATAGGAAGGCAGATTCATTTTGATTGTTTTCTAGTCTATTTTGGTTACTTCCTTTTACAGGAGGGTCTTTCTCCTATTAGTACCTTCTTTCTTCTTCAATAAATGTATCTTCTTTTCTATTAAAAAAAAAAAAAAATTTTTAAAAAAGTGAATAACCTGTTGTCTTGCCACCTAGTTTCAGCCAGTTCACTCCGGCTCTGTATTAATGTCTCTTCTTCTGCATTCAGAAATCCCATTTAGGTGTTCCAATTTGGCATTGGCTGTGGGCCACATCTGGGTTATGAGCAAGCAGGTATTCTCATGATTATGATAAATCAACCCTGGTGATGCAGGCGCAGCATCAAGGTTCTGCAGCCATGGAGAAATCAGAAGAGGAAGGGGAAGGGAGGAGGGAGGAGAAACCCGGGGGAAAACTCGCTTTCAATTTAATTCAAATTCATCAACAACTGTGTACATCATGGCTTTCACACGCTATTTATAGGAAAGCCTCTAAACACATGAAATGACACACATATCCCTAAAACTACATTGCATTACAAATAGACCCCTAGAATACACAATTACTACAAAAAAGCCCCCAACATACATAATCATAATACAAGCAAACTACACACATACTTAAACAACTAAGTAAGTAAGCACATTGGGATTTCATACCTAATAAACCATTCACCCTTTTCTTTGACATAGGCCTCCTAATTAGGTCAAAATGATCCATCCAAATACCCACTTCTCATCCTACATCACCTAGCTTCAGCAATTATGCTCCTCATGTTTGTCAAGTGCTTGTGATGGAAAATTTTCAGGTTCTGTTTGAGTAGCTTTAGTTTTTGACAAAGTTTATACATTGGGGAACCATTTATGATAACTGACTAGGTTTCTGCAACTGTGTCGAGGAAATCTTCATGCTTGACCAAATAGTTAAGGGATTTGAAGGAGGATTTGGTTCTGGGATCTTCCTTATTGGACCTGATTTTTTACATGGCTGGACAGTGGTCAGGTACACCTGGAGATATGAAATCTAAAAGCATTTTAGGAAATGCCAAGGCACAAAAAACACGAGACTAGCACCCTATCCAATTTCCTTGCAATGGGCACTTCCATCTCTTTTGTTGGACAAAGTGAAGAGGGGGTCAAGAGAGTGAAGGTCATCTAGTCCTGTGGAGAATAGGCAGTTTCTGAAATCAGAGGTTCTTGATAAGCTACCTGCAGGGGTAGGGTTGCTGCTTTCTGAGCTATCCCTAAGTGTTTTGAGTCCCACATTAAAAACCACGGTTTGCAATCTGCTATTTTTTTTAGATTTAACAGCTCATTCCTAAGGGATATCCTTGCTTGAGAGTTGTTTGAAGCACAATTGAAAGTGAACCAGCAACTAACGCCCTACAATAGAGCCTGAAGAGAAATGGCTTGTGGGGTTTTATGGACTTCTGAGATTTTGATGGTTTTTGGATTTATGTCCACCCAGATTCTAGCAATTGAGCCATTGCTATAGTTATGCAAGAAGATCTGATTTTTTGGATATTTTTTGGCCATTTTTGGCAAAGCTGCTAGCTTGATTTTTATTTCATAAAGGACAATCACCTGAACATAATTTGACTTAATCAACCTTCTTACCTCTTCCTGTTTGATTGGGTAATTAAACCCCTTATGCTCCAGCTAGGGGTGAGCAAGAAAAACCAAAAAACCAAACCAAAATGGAAAATCGAACCAAACTGAACTAAAAAATTGGTTTAATATTTTTTTGATTTGGTCTTGGTTTGGAATTTTAATTTTTTCAGTTATCGGTTTGGTTTTGGTTCGGCCATTCAATAACCACAATTAACTGAACTAAACCAATATACTATAAATATATATAATACATATTCGATATAATATTATATAAAATTTTAATAATTTAAATTTAAAAAGTTTTATTGATTTAATATGTTCATGCAAAAATTTTTATTTTGAATATTTTAAATTTAAATGTTGATTATTATGAAAAAATATATGATTTGTAGTAACTTTAAAGTTTTAAATTATACTTACGGTTTAGTTTGCTTAACCATTGGATATTGATCTAAATACTGGTTGACTAAATTTCAGTTAACCAATTTAAATGGTGCGATTTCAGTTCATTTTTTCTAGCGAATCAAAATTTTGGTTCGGTTAACAATTCGGGGCTAATCATTTGGTTAGTTGAACCATGTGCACCCCTAGCTCCATCTGCTGATGCTAATCATCATTGTTGGGCTGTTTGGGTGTTTCCCCAGGATTGTCAGGCTCTTTGGAGGCCTGCCCATCTTTCTCCCCTTTTCCTAACAGTTTGTATTCCTACTTTTTCAAGCTTAGGGGTGAATTCATTGGTTAGCATGCTTCTGCTGCAAGAGGCCTTCTCAAGGCTTGAACTGGGTGAAGCTACTTTGGCGAGTAATCAGGGTGGTTGGAATCAACTCCAGGTGGGGCGATTCCTTTTTTAGTGGAATGCTTCCAAGTATGATATGAATTTTCAGATTCTTTTGTTGAATCCTTCTCATAATCATCATCAACAACAACTCAAGTCCCACTAGCTGGGGTTGGCTACATGAAACCTTTTCCTCCAATTCACCCAATCAAGAATGTTTTCCTCTATTATATAAGGGTTATTAGATCTTTCCTCACTGTCTCATTACAAGTTATTTTAGGTCTATCCCTACTCCTTTTTTATGTCAGAAACAATAACTTACTCACTCTTCCTCACAAGTGCTCTACTAGGTCTGCGTTTCAAATACCCAAACCATCTTATTTTAAAAACTCTGCCAAAGCTTCAGTAAGTAATTTTCTGCTGCACTGGGTCTCCCATTTTCTTGTTTGGATATTTCTGACGTGTACTGGCTGATTATGTAGCTTCAGCAGCTTCGTTTCCTATGACAGGGCTCAGCTTCCTCTTCTTTTGTTTTTTCCATCCATTTTTTTTGAAGTTTTGCATTGCTTATCATTGTGCCCGAACATAGCATTTTGAACATTTGATTGATAGCCAGGCATATTCAATGCGTAAGAAATTCTCTCATAAGTTGTTTATTCCTGGGTTCAGCTTTGGTATGACATTCCACTTGACAGGTAAAAACTTGGAGCACCGCAACCCCCACCGCAACCACCCCCGACCCCCCGCCAAAAATATTATGTAAATAAGTTGTAACTGTGTACAAACTTTTAACACATTTTCATCAACTAAGAGGGCAAGGAGGAAATTGTAAGGATCAAACTACCACTGGGACCATAATGAAAATTCATCACTACAAGGGAAGAAGAAAAAAGGGAGTAACAATTTATTTAACTTAAAAACTATCAAACATACCTAGAAGTCATCGCTGACAAGTCCAAGAGTTCTAGCGCTCCTCAAACTTGATTAAAATCTGCTCCATCTGTGGTTGATGTTTCCTGACCTACAATTACGTCAGTGGGTTTGTTTAAAAAAATTTTAAAAAGAGTGAAATAATAAGGTAGTCCTTGTACTGTTAACTGAAATATATTTTTTGTCCCTATACTTTTGATTAGTACAGTTAAGGACTTGTACTCATTAATTTTATTCGATTAAAGCTATCATCTAAAACTAATTAAATGATTATGAATTGGATGGTTGAAATTAAGAAAAAGCTCCTCCATCCTATGGATTATTTGACTCATTTGGGCCCTAGAATTTATTGGTTACAAAAATAAAAAATAAAAAATATATATATTATTTTTGAATTATTTTATAGAAATTATGTACTTGAAGCCATGATCTCACAAATAAAACTTCTTGAAATTTTTTTTTTGCAGGTTCCTAACAAATATTATGATACAACATATAATGTCAATTCCACATTTTATATATGTAAGGAAAATTCACTAATATTTTTAATTTAATTAGGATGACAAAAATAATTGCATGAAATCGGTAAATACAAGTCTTTAATTGTATTAACTACAAGTATAGGGAATAAAATAGATTTCACTTAATACTATAGGTACTAACTTATGATTTCATTCGAAAAAAAAAAAAACAATTTAAAGGCATTGGATCCAAAAATACACCCAACTGTTCAAAGTTGAGGGATGGTAAGTGACAGTTCTGGAATTGGGAAGTGAACTTAAACCTAAACCCAGTTTTAAAGGAAATCTGGGCTGTTGAGCCTTCCTCAAATTGATTTTAGATCAAATATTACTTTCCAGCCAAACGGTTTGTACTGTCGAGTAACATTTGCTCCCCAGCTGTTCAATGCAGGCCTTACTTGCATGCATTCTTAGTGAAACTGGGTGGTAACCCACCCAATGCTTGGAGTTTAAAATTTATGATTTAATATTAAACTATAAGGATGAGGGCAGGCCTTGGATCAACAGTAAAGTTGCTTCTCTATGACCGACTAGTCATGGATTCAAGTCCAAGGAAATAGTCTCTCTGTATAAAAGTAAGGGTAAGGCTGCGTATAATCTGACAACCCTACCCTCACAAAGTGGGAGGAGCCTTGTGGTCTGGGGACGCTCTCTGCTAAATTGTGGGGATGGTATAGTCAAAGGGACAACATGAAAAAATTCATCTGAGTTCCCATATAAAGGTGGAAGAAATCGATGCAATTATTAGAATTTATCATGTAAAGTTATTTATAAAATCATAAGGAAATGAAACAGAAGTTGTGAAGTTTCAGGCTGAGCTCCCATCTCAAAGCAGAAGAAATCAATTTAGTCATAAAGTAAATTATAAATTATTAATTCCAGTACTTTTGTTTAGTTATTAATGATTTTTGTCATAAAAAATTATAAATTATTATTTATTTGAAAATTTGAAAAATAACATTTGGCAGGACATGAAAGGAGCTCATGAGCTTCCAAAATTAGTTATTTAGCATTAGGTAGGCCACATATTAGGGTGTCAATGGACTTAAGTAATAACATGCACCCCTGCGCCAACTAATGTTAAGTTCTGGAACTATTGTGCGAGTGGATGCATGTTTAAGCTTGAAGCATCTGTTTCACCTGGTCTCCAGCCCAGATAACTTAAGAGAACAATTTTAATGAAAAAAAAAATCAAAAATTCTAAAGAAATATTTGAGCAGTAAACAAGGCTTACCTTTACACCAGCCATTGATAGTAGCCTGTGAGAAGCAACATAAGCAGTGTCTGAATTACTCAATCTCTTCTCCACAAAATAGATAACCTCAGAAACACCCGACTGAAAGGATCAGGAAATGCAGATCAAAATAGTAAAAAGATGCCAGAGTCAAGGGATGAAATTGGAACCTAAGAACAAAAAGTAATCCAAAGGAGCAAAAGGGTTAGAGCAACATGCCATTGAGGGTTTAATTTTCAGGTAACTTTTGGTCCACACATCAATGAAGAAAAAATATTAAGATTATTTGACTTCAGAGATGGCTAAAATCGTTTCCTTATTTTGCCATTGCTCCCTACAAGCTCTTAGTTTAGAAGACCCAAAAACATTAACGAGCAAAAGGTTGCTAAAATCCTATTCCAGTTTGCAATGAAGGAAATGAACATCTCTCTCTCATGAACTCATTCATTATATTTCAAATGCAAGATGCAGAATTTTTTTTCTTTTGATAGCAAAAGAACTTCCTTAACAGAGAAGAGAGAAAGTCATAAAAAACAATGGATGAGATGTCCTCCTAAAAACAAACAGAAAAACAGTTTACAACACGGCCCCCTCCAGTCCCTCTGAAGACCGAACCATGAAACTCCCTGAAAGAAACCCAAAGAATGAGCCCAAAAGGAAGCAAAAAAATAAAAAAATCCTATGCCATAATAAATGTGAAGGAATTATTTTTCCATTAAGAATCCTTGCATTCCTTTCGATCCACAAAGTCCAAAAAAAGGGCAAAAACAGCGCATTTCCACAAGACCATCCCTTCCTTACTCATCCCAATGCCTCTATTCCATATCAACAAAGAAGTGTCAATAGTCCGTGGCAGCACCATTTCCTCACTAAAAACTGAGAACAGATTGGCCCAAAGCTGCTTAGCCACCTGACAATAGAGAAACCAATGTTCACTGGTTTCACTCAACTTTAAACACATAATACCTTTATCTTAACTGAAAACCTTAGCAGGCCTCTTCAACTGCAAAAAGTCATTAGTATTAAGCCTATTAAGAGCTATAGTCAACATGAAAGCCCTCACCATGAAAGGAACCTTCACCTTCAAAATATAACTATTAAAGGTGAAAGAAGAAGGGTTTGAGGTTTTCAACAAAATGAGAAAAAAAAGATTTTGTGGTAAAAGAACCAAAAACATCCTTGATCCAATTCCTTGAATCGTTCGTCACTTGAGGAACAAAAGAGTCCAACACTCTCAACAAAACAGTATGGTCATCAACCTCTCTTTCATTGAGATTTATGAAAAAGTGAAAATCCCAAGAAAGAGAGCCCCCTCCAAAGAATAAAATGCATTAATCAAGGCATTATGAATGGAAGACGGTCTGAAAAAAGGGGACCAAAGACTCCAACAAACTCTCGCCCACTCAATGGCCCTCTCAAAAAACGAATGAGATTCCTGTTTCCAGCTTGCAATGGGGTAAGAAGGTAGAAGAAAGAAGAAACCTGGGAAATAAACTTTCAAGGGCTTGCATGACAAGCATTGCCACTATCTCTAATGTCCCAACCATTCCGATGTACATACTTGCTTCTAATAACCTTGTGCCATAAGGAGTCAACCTCTGATGAGAATCTTGATAGCCACTTCCCAACCGAAGAAATATTTTTGACCACATTCCTGAGGCCCAAACCCCCTTCAGACTTGGGTATTCTAACCTTATCCTAGCTAACAAGATGGTACCTCTTCTCCTCTCCCATTCCCCTGATCACAAAGAAACTCTCATAAGCCCCTCCAGTGCAGCAGCCACACTCATAGGAATTCTAAAAACAGAGAAAATAAACAGGAATATTAGAAAGAGCAGCATTGATGACAGCAATGCGACCTCCTAACGATAAATACGCCCTCTTCCAGCCCCCCAACCTACTACCTACTGTCTCCACCACCGGATCCTAAAAATAAAGGAATTAGGATTGCCTCCGAGGAAGACCCAAATAAGTCAAATGCAAAAAACCCTCTAACTCACCCCTCGCCATATAAATACCTGCCCCTCACCCTTAGACATGCTGACCTTCAATCCTGAAATTTTCTCAAAATTTTCACAGTTAAAATTTTTCAAATTTTCATAACTCCATCTTCGAGCAAAAGAAGGGTATCATCAGCAAAATTGAAGATGGGACAATACAACCACCTCCCTGCATACCTTATGGCCATGAATCACATAAAGGTCTTGAGCATGGCTAATTGTCCTACTCAATAGATCAACTGCTAGTGTGAATAGAAAAGGGGAGAGGGGATCCCCCTTCTCTCAACCCCCTCAAGGCCTCAAAGACTCCCTTGGTTGACCATTCACTATGACAAACATAGTCAGCATGGATAAACACCATTTAATCAATTTCCTCAAGGCCTCTCTGATATAAACCCACAAGCTCCGATTGCACACAATGATATGCACATGCCAAGCAGACCCATCACAAGAGCTAGAGCCAAGAAGGTCAAGGAGGCTATGCAAGGACTAATCGAGAAGTTGCTTGAGCAAGAGTCAATGAGGGCCATGGACACTAAAGAAAAGGACTTTCTTGAAGAGCCTAAGATGGTAAATTGTCTAAAGACGTGTGAAGCTGGAACCTTAAGCCAATAAGGGCTGTTTGGGGAATTTTTATGGACTAAATAGTGGGCCAATTGTGTCAATTAAGCATGACATGTGACTTGCACATGTTTCATTAAATGACATGGCATGCTTAAGGTAATGTGGGGCTATTTTATTGGCCAAATTGATGTCATAGCCTATTTTTATTGGCCAAACTGATGTCATGGGTTTCTTTTATTTTCAATAAGTAGCCAACTCTCTATTGTATTAGAGGTTGATTATTTTTGGCTAAATACAATTACAAGTGAGGTTTATTTCTCTTCAAGTTCTTCATTGAACTTTCACCGAACTTATCAAAGGTGCTACCTTTGTGGCGTTCATCCATTAATTTGATATTCTTGGTTTGTGCTTCGCGTCAAGCAATAGGTAAAGGATCCACTGCCATGTTGAATCTTATTTTGGGTTTGGGGTTTTGATAAATCTGATTTGAGGTCTCCGGACGTTCATTCTTGGGGTTCCGTATCACTCTCCAAAGCCTTCTTAGCCATCATCTCATCTAGAAAACCCCAGCTCACCCCTTCATAGGCTTTTTCAAAATCCAATTTGAGTAGAATTCTCCTCCCTTTCCTCCTCCTTGCATCCTCTACCCCCCCCCCCCCCTCTCTCCAACACCACTCAACACTTAGCCAAAATTTTGTAGCAACCAGTAACCAAGCCGATTGATAGTCTCTCGCCTTCTTAGAATGGCTCCTTCTTAGGAACAAGAGCAATAAAAGTAGAATTTACATTCTTCCCCACCACCCCATCTTATGGAACTCTTGAAAAACCTCATAATATCCTCCCGAATCACCTCTCAACTATCCTAAAAAAAAAAAAGTTGTTGTATAACCATCAAGCCAGGGAGCCTTATCCCTCTCCACCTCAAACACTCCCCCCCCCCCTCTTTGCAACCTCCTGATGCAAGGGCAGCATCAAGGATCTGCAGCCATTGAGAGATTAGAAGAAATTGAGGAAAGGAGAAGGGAGGAGAGAGGAGATACAAGGGGGAACTCATGTTCACAACTTAATTCAAATTCAACAATATTTATCCAAAGCATGGCTTTCACACACTATTTATAAGAAAGCCTCTAAGACATGAAAAATTACACATATACACCTAACAGTACATGAAACTACAAACAAACCCCTAAATTACACAAATTTACAAACCCCCAAATACACATAATCATATATTAATTAATACTAAACACAATAAACTACTAACTAAACCAAACAATCATCAATCCAATTCTTCTTAAGTATTCCCCAACAAGGATCTTCCCTAGGCCTTGTTTCTTGTCCTACATCAACTCTCCTCTAGTTAGAAAAAGTTCAGCCTCAAATTTTGAAATGATTTAGGATCAAAAGTGAGAAGCAAACTTGGATTCTTCAAAAACCAGTGCTTATACTATTGACTTGACTTGAGAATTAGCAGCAATGAACATATCAAGTATGACAAACTCAACGATAGGAATGTCTGAATGACTTTGGATGTCTTTAGACACTTGCATTTCCTTGCTCGTAGTATCTTCAAGCTCAGTTGCTATGGCTGATTCTTTGTGTTGGTTGATTGGTAGAGCAGGCTTCAAAATGATTTTTTTCTATTATGGTGGAAGACCTATGTGTTCTCAAGTCCTTGGATCACAGCCAAATCATCCAACCATTGAGAACCAAGGAGTACATGGCCAATATTCATGGGTGTGATATCACACCAAATATTATCAAAATAGTCACCCATATGGATAGGAACCAAACATCTTTCACAAACATATAAGGTAGTGTTATCAATTCAAGATATGTCATAAGGCTTTGGATGGGGTTCCGGATGAAGTTGCGTACGAATGACTCCATTTGTAGAAACAACATTCATAGGACATCTTCCATAAAAAAGGAATTTGCATACTTTTTCCCCAAACTCAAGAAAGGTGTGGAATGGCTTAATATTTTGCTAAGAGTATGACAAAAGCCATTCATTTTCCCAGTAAGCTGTCGCCCTATTGCTGGATTTATTCATATATGCTGCAACTATATATCACCATAAGCCTTAACAAAAATTGCCCACAAGCCTTGCGCCCTTCTCAAAAATTATCTTCAATGTACCTTTGATATTGATTGTCATGCTGAAATGAAACAAATTCACAAAGAAAACTAGCAAACATGGCGATGCAAACTGACTTTTTATTGCTGGCAGTGACAAATCCACACTCCAAAGTTCCAATGGTACACTTATTCTTCAATTTCAAGAATTCCGTGTCAAATTATCATGCTTGCTTGCAAAGTAGCAGGTCCACAGAATATAATGTCACAGATTAAAATGTCATGGAAGAAATTTTAAACATCGTGGCGGAGCAAATTCTCGCGAAACTGGAACCAGTATGCCAGTGACAAAATTTCAGTTGAGCGTAGATCTGGTGATAGGATTACATCAGTGCTGGTGGAGTGATGAGAAAAGTACAGGATGTTGGGAATTTCGAAGGGCAGTCAGCTGGCCAACCTTCCACCGGCACAAGGGGCCTTTGCAGTGTTTGGAAGATGATGAAATTGTGGGGAAGGGGGGTCACGGTGTTCTGTCACTGAGGGTGTGGGTGGCGTTACAGGATGGTCGCTGGAAAGTGGAGTTCAAAAATTTGGGGACATGACTGGAATTTTGCAATTTGTTAAGAAACTTCTTTTCGGTGGTTTTTTTTTTATTTTTTAAATACTGAAATTTCATAACAGAGATTATGAGATGAGAGACTAACAGAGAGGGGGAGTGATTAATGGAGAGAATGGAAGATGAAGAAGAAGAAGAAGAAGAAGAAGAGAATCAGAAATAGAGAGTTGGGAGAATTAAGAGAGAACTAGAAGAAAAGAAGGAGAGAAGAACATTGTAGAAGAGAAGAGAGAAGGGAAAGATGGGACGACTGAAATGGAAGAACAGAATTTGATATTGGGCTCTGATACCAAATGATGCTGGGGCAGAACCAAAGATCGGCTGCCATGGAGAGACTAGAAGAAATTGAGGAGGAAGGGGAAGCCAGGAGAGAGATACAAGGGGGAACTCATATTCACAACTCAATTCAAATTCAACAACTGTCTACAACATGGCTTTCACTCACTATTTATAAGAAAGCCTCTACGACATGAAATTACAGATATACCCCTAACATTACATGAAACTACAAACAAACCCCTGAATTACACAAATATTACAAACCACCCCCAAGTACACATAATCATATACTAATTAATACTAAACATTTAATAACTACTAACTAAACCCAACAACCATCAATCCAATTCTTCTTAATTACTCTCCAACAAGGATCTGCCCAAGACCGCTTCTTGTCCTACATCACCTCCTCATATGGAATGGTCTCTCTAACCAAACAACTAGGTCCTCACCAATAAAACTCCAATCAAAACCCTCTAACATCTACCTGTACACTCTAACTTCCTATAGAAATCCATAATTGCCTCCCTGATATGCTTTGGTCTACACCACATTCCCTGAATCTAACTCTTAACTCCTTAACAAGGCTCTTCCTCCTCCTTCTGCTGGCCACCCTATGGAGCAACTTGGTGTTATGGTCCCCCTCCTTCACACACTTAACCTTAGACTTTGTCTCCAACCAGTACCTTTTCGGAAAAGGATCAAATCCAAGTAGTTATTACTAGGCAACACCTTCTAGCCTATCTTCTTCACCAGCCAAATCGCACTCCTCCCATCTATCAAACACTCATTCTCAACAACAATAACAATCTTCCTTTTGTTTATGTTACTAAAAGATCTTTATTCCACACTTCCAAATTATTTTTCACAAACTTCAATTTATCCATAAATTTTAAACCCACCCATCCTAGAAAACAATCCTTCACAAATTTTTAGCACATTGCCTAAAAGAAGGATGCATCAACCACCATTTTTAAATCTAAAAGGGTAAAGACCTTTTTGAATGGGATTGGAATTCAACAACACCGCGATCTGAAATCGGTCTACCTGAAACCTCTTAAGCAACACATAGGAAAAATGACTTCCCCATCACCAATAACCAAGAGACGATCTATACGAGAAGAAGCAAATCTACCGCCCAAAGCCACCAGATGAACTGACCATTAGCCAAAGGGATATCAATAAGCTCACAATCCCAAATAAAGAGTCGAACATCCTTATACTACTAGTCACCCAAGAAACCCATAACCTATCACCAGCCAGCCAAATGACATTGAAATCCCCTCCAACCACCCAATGTGGGCTACAAAAGGCTGAAGAGACTAGTCAATTTATCAAAAAGAGAAACAACATGGAAGACAATGAGAGCCTATAAACAGGCATGAACCGCCAATCCCAAAAACCAACACTTCTAACAACATAGGCAGAGAAAAAGATCACACTACGCAATCCTAGATAAATTATACCCCACACAATAATATAACCCTCAAATGCTCCAAAGGAATGGCGAAACACCCAAAATCCACGAGCCTAGAATATTGAACACCCCTTGCCAGAAAACTATCCACCACCCCTACTTTAGATTCTTGAAGGAAAAGGGTATCAAAAGCAACATTATTGATCATGGTTTTTAACACCAAACCAGACCGTCCGATCCGACTCGGCTTAACCAAGACCAGTCACTAGGTCAATTCGGATCATGTCATGAAAACAGTTTTGGCATGGACTACGGTCAACTCGGCTGGAACTAGTTGACTCATCCTAACTCAGCCAAACCGGACGGTTCAACTGGGTTGACCTAGGGTCTTTATAACAATAATGGGAAATGTGGGGAGGAGTCAAGACTTGAACCCTATACCCCTTGAAAGAGCATTATGGCTTCTACCACCGCATCGACACAAACCTTGTGTTGTGGTTTTCCTGAAAAATATATAAGTAGTGTTTATTCATGTGATTTAATTGAATACATTTTATTCATTAATATTATATAATCAAAATATTATTATAATAAATTTCACAATTTTTTAACAATAAGAAAAGCAATACAAATTTTAAGTTGTGTTATTAATCATTTATTATTTTATATTAATTATTATAATTTATAAAGAATTAAAGAGTATATTTTAACTCTCACAGACACATACATACATACATACATGTGTGTGTGTGTGTGTGTGTATTAAATTATTAATTATATTACCGGTTCGACCAACCTAGTGGCTTTACTAGGTTGGTCGCTGGTCCCATTTTGAAAACCATGCTATTGATTAACTCTTTCACTACTCTACGCTTTCTACTACTCCCTAGCCCCCAAACATTTCAAGAGAGAAGTTCAATAATTAATACTGACATTACCCAAGGCCTATCTCCCTTCTCATTAGAGTATTGACCAAGGAAATAAGCCTACCTAGCTCTTTACTCAATGTTGATGTCTTTCTCCTCTCCCCCACAGCCTCCAGAAGGACAAAGTTGATTATCATAATTGAGACTATTAGAATGCACTACAAAAATGAAATAAAACATGGTTGCAAAACCTGTATAATTATCTTCGCGCATTCATTGCAAGGGAACATAGTAACATATAGCCTCTGCACAGATCCAGGGGACAAATAAACTCATCAGTAAAATAAAAGGTTTATTTAATAATTAATAATACAATCAGCTTTAAATAAATTTAATTTAAAAAAAAACCGTTCTCCTTTAAATTCAAAGTATGCATAAGATGAGAGAGCAAAAGAGAACACAGAAAAAAAAAAACATAAATATGAATATCAAGATTGAACCTAACCTGTCCTGCTGCAGATGCGTGATTTGTGTTCAGGATAGCATTAACTTCAGCATGACAAACATAACTGAAAGAGAGGATTAGAGATGAATCAGAAACAACTCAAAATTGAAAAATAAAAAATAAAAAGTACAATTTAAGAAAAAAAAATTCAGATAAATGCTTTAATAAATCTTAGCATCCACAATTATGTGTGATGTGAAGAGTGCGGAGTTGCACAACATTCATTTTTACACTAGAATAAATAACAGACATTATCCATAATACTAATAAATAGCTGGCAGTTAAAAGCAGGGGTATCAAATCAAATAAAAGCTGCAAATCAAGAATTGTGTTCACACAGTCGGATTACTCACGGATACTTCGTCTGTAGAGGATCCCCATTTTTGGATTTCTGAAATGTAAGAGCAGGATTTACTGCTAGTCCATAATGAATATCAGGAAATAAGAAATAATGTGTGTGTACACCAACCTTTGCCCAAGGCAGCTTGTCATCTGAACAACCACGTGGGAATCCATTGTAGCCAATGCCTGCCAAAAGAAAGACGTAGCTTAAGAATTGAACCATGAATAATATTGGATAGAAACAATTTTATCAGAGTAATTTTACTAAAGTAACTGCCTGTGATTTTAGAAACTTAATAAAATTGCTATTTCATCAAGTCATGCTGCCCCACTTGCTTCTTGTGTTGTTACCAATTATACACAATTTAAATAGTGGATATGAAAGATAAATATGGAAGGAAGAAATGTAAACGTTGCCCCTCATCTTGGTTGATGGAAACAAATGAGAAACAGTGATATTGATCTAAACTAGGAGTTAATCATCCAAGTTATGAAGGAAGTTGCTGATCCTTCATGTCCCATCATAAATGTGGGCTCATAGTTGTGGTGGTCATTGTGGTTGTTAATGGCAGTGGACTAGTCACAGGTACAGACTAATTTGATGATTATTGCAGGTTTTAGACCAATAAGCAGTTCAGTTGTTTCTACCTTTTCTTTTTGGAATTTGGATAAATAATATTCTCAGCAAATCACCCTAAATGACCGGAACGAAGAGTAGTGAGTGCTTTGGTTTCTTTAAATAATTTTCCTCCATGACCGGAAGATATGCTAAGTGTGTTTTTGGTTTAGCAATTTGAAATGTTTTTGGAGATTATAGTTTGTGCTTTAACAGTAAGTGTCTTCGGAAATTCTTAGCATTAATCAAATGCTTAATTGTGTTTTATCTAAGCGTTTGGTAATGTTCTAACAAAGCTAATAAAACCTTAAAAATCAATCGTTAGCAAAAGCTCCAAATTGTAACTTTTTACCTCGTCCTCCAACCATAACTACAATAGCAACTACGAACCTTAACAACAATGGCAACAACAACTGCAAACTGCAAAAGCAACCAACAACACCAACTGCAACTGCAACTGCAACACCAAACATACTAAGTAACTTGAAAATGAGAGTGTGGAAAAACACTCCTTAAAATTTAGTTCATCATTATTTGGCGCCATCCTTTATTCTCTTGGCCTAAGCATATACATTGTGGAGCAAATCCAGAAGATCAATAATACCAACAACTTTCCAATTATTCAATTTTTTGTAAAAGAGAGGAACCTAAATCTGCTTTTTTCTCATCAAATAAAGAGGCAGATACAAAAGGCTGTCTACTACCAATTGTAGCATGAAGAGGAAGGAATAAATCCTTATTGGGCCGTTATTAAAAAAACCATCAAAACCACTATTACCCTCAATAGGTCTAATGCAAGTCATATATGGTACTCACTTTGCCACTAACACACACACAAACCATGAGAAGAATAAAAAATATGACAATACCACTCATAAGCAATCTATTTGTCTTGTATGTAAACAAAGCCCTGTCCACACAAGTGCAAATATAGCTTGTGTTGCCAATCATAGTTTTCCATCCATACTCTTATTAACATATATTAGATACTTCAGATTCCTTTTTCTTTTTCAGATTGCAAATGATAACATTAGAAATTTGCATAGAACATTTTGTATTATGCACTAGATATTAAGTTGCTTTATTTACACTACATGATCATACCGAGTATCACACCATTTTGACTCACCAAGCATGCACCAACCTACAAGAAGACAAAAAATCATACTTTCAAGTCAACAAATCAAACATTTAGACTTTTCATAGTATTATGCAAAAAAAAAAATATTTAATATAATTTAGTTTTGAATAAAGCAATAGCCTTTAATTGAATTGGATAGAGAAAAAGCATCAATGTAGCCCTTACTTCTTGTTCTACAGAAAAATGGCAGGGATACCAATATCAATAGTAAAAGAAACAAATAATTTTTATCAACTGGCAAAGGAAAAATTCAATTGAACAAGGCCTTATCCTAGCTATCTCAGATGCACAAGTTTATAAGTTTGAGTGTGTGTGTGTGTGTGTGTGTGTGTGTTTGTGTGTGTGTGTATGCGTGTGTGTGCGTGTGAGTGAGAGAGAGAGAGAGAGAGAGAAGAGCATAGAAATAATTATTATACAGCTGAACTAATAAAAAGAAAACTAGAAAACATAGAGTTTCGGGTGCATTTGGATATCAAGTGGAAATTGCATTAGTTTGTTGTGCATTACATAGCAAAATAACAGAGTAAGGTTCTTCATAATCAACATAACAGCCAATCCCCTTCTTGCTAAGGTTTTCATTTCCACCATTTATGGAATCCAAAATTGGAAGAGCTTTTAGTCTCCCTATCATCTTCCGTACTTGTTTGAAAAATGGAATAAATAGTATTTTTTTTCAAAGAAAAAAAAACAATAGTGAAAGGGTACAGTATACTCTCAACACTATATGCGTTCCTTTCCAACTGATCTACAGATTTTTTAAGAGCTATATGCCTATATAAGCATTGCATGTACCCCATCTCTAGAAATAAATAA
Organism: Malania oleifera; assembly: GCF_029873635.1. Classification (NCBI taxonomy): domain Eukaryota; kingdom Viridiplantae; phylum Streptophyta; class Magnoliopsida; order Santalales; family Ximeniaceae; genus Malania; species Malania oleifera. The sequence goes on along the minus strand of NC_080423.1, from coordinate 81,403,305 downwards.
ACAAATTATGAATCAGAGCCACATCATTTGCAGGCAAACCTTGACACCAAGCCATTACCTTTTCTTTCATTAAACTACCACCCTTTTATGTGTTACTCTAAACCAATGGGCAAACTTTTTCTACTTTCTACACCAATCAATCAGTCACCTCAATACAGAAACAGCTACCATAATCCCCAAGCACTAAACCAAATTGATCTTTTAATAGTCTTATATAAATCATTAGTCTTTTCCCAGCACCTCTTTCCGAAATTTCACAATACAACAAGCAAATTATTGCAGTAACTAGTTAACTTTTGAGGATCCCTAATGGGACTCCAGTATAAAATGATCTTGTTATAACAAGATGTCAATATATCAAAGCAGCACCTTTAAAAACAAACCAAGACTGGAAGCTATAATATAACATATATGCCACTATAACAGAGAAAAAAGGATTCTGCCTGACTTACCAAAATCATAGCAAACCCCAGGGCTATTGTTAATAAAAAGAAAGCTATGAATTGACCTGAATGAACATGAAATGTAGGATTGCAGAGCAGTAGCTCATAAAGGAGGCATCAAGGGAAAATGCATGCAAAACTGTGGGCCAAATCGAGTATTTGAGACACTGTGGAAGCTTCTCTTTGAGGTATTGCATGGTTAATGGGGGGAAATCAGGATTAAGTCAGCACAACTAATTGAAAGAAACACTTTTTTAACAAAAAAGAAGCAGAGATGTGACCTGCCTGTTAGGATCCTTGGATCGCTCAGCTGATAGAAATGCAATGGCCATGAAATAGTCATCCCATGACAAGTACCTGCAATCAACACAATTAAACTTGGATATTTTGAACATCTACTAAAGGTGTTTCTTTTATAGAATAGTATAGATACATGAAAGGAATTACCCCTGAGTAACATTACAAGAATATATTACACATCTAGTAATCAACTCATAACTACTCAGAAATGACATACAAATATCCAATAACTCATAACTAATCTATGACTACTGAAAACTCTATCTCTGTCTATTTTAACGTCGTAAAATATTTTTATGCAATTTTAAATTTCAATCAAAAAATTATTATTACTTGGGTCATATTTACCTAACAACTTACAATAATTCATAGGTAACTAAAAATTAAATAGAAAAAGAATTTTTATTACATTATAAAACATATAAAAATAATTATATATACTCAATTTCACAAAATAAATAAATAAATAAATGAAGACATATGTTCAATGGCTATTATATAATAAGGAATGAATAAATAACTGTCGTGAAATATGTACAAACATAAGAAAATAAATAACAAAAAGATCAGAGTAGAAGCATGAATCTAATTAGGCTGATCCATGAGCTTCAGCTCTCTTTATGCAGATTCAAGTAATCTTTTTAGGCTTTAGCTGTTAATTGGGGCGCAACTGCGCATCACCTCTTGACATGTCTCCCCTAAGATACAACAATTCGATTAAATCGTATGACTCAAACAAATTCTACAGAAAATACAATATTCCAGAGCTCCAATTAAGAAACATCTTTCTTTGAAATCCAAATTCTATGACTTGAAACTATATAAAGAATTTTTGAGTTTGAAATGAAGCGAGAATTGTGATGTAGTGCCAATGCTAATGAATCTATCTATAGGCTCACAAAACCGGCTTCAATACATGGACTTAATTAATATGAAATGTATATGTAAAAAGAGATACTTGTAGATTCAAAGTACATTCAAGAATTTAGCGTTTAAAATCCATGATTCAAAACAGAATCATGTATAAAATATTTCAGTGTAAGATACATTTATCTTTCCCAAGACACATTCACCTATGAATATTTATTTTGATATTAAAATGTGCCCACTTTCCCTCACTCATTTTAATATTAAAGTTGGCAGAGAGTTTGTCAATCAAAGGGGGATAGTTATATGTAATAAACTACTCATACTTAACTAAGTGTTCACATGAGCACTAATAACCAGCATGCCAGCCTCATGCTTATCCCAATTTGACGAGCATATTGAGAATAAGCCCAATTCTCATAAAGAACAGCCCCACTCTCATACTCAGTACTCACATGTGTGAAATCCGTAAGGGTATTCCTATAAATCTGACGCTCCACTCATGAGAGATACAAGTTTTCATTGAGGTAGAAAAATTCAACCCCCAATATTACAGAATAAATGCACTCACTATAGAATAGGCTAAATAATAAAATAACACATTTCTAGTGACCATTGAATGCTTCGTTGTTCCAGTGAACCCCATTACAAGATCTTTCATCCTTGAGTTTGTATCCTTATACATTGTTCATCACTTCATCCTTGTATGAGCTTTAACCCCATCCCCTTAGATGTATTACCAAACCTTTCTCTTGCTAAGGCCTCATTTGCAAGATCATCACAAGATTTGGTATAAAGACTAATGATGCCAAAACTTTAAATAAAATCTTATGGTACACTGTTTTCTTCGTAAGGTTTTGGATTTACCATTATAATGACGGTTATTCACTCTAGCAGCATCATAATTAATTAAGATAGGTGGTAGCAGTTTTTTCCAAATTGAAGTTTCATATAACATATCTCTTAACCAATATGCTTCTTCACTTCTTTTTGGAAGAAGGTAAGCATCAATATAAATTTGCTTCCTCATTTGCTCAAGCTAAACCAGCAAACTTAGCTTCCATGGTGAGTTAACAACTTAAACAATAATAATTTACTTTTTAGATTTTAATCAAATAGAACCACCACCTAAAGTCAAACATAGCTAGAGGTAGAGAGAGAATCACATGACAAAGTGTGATAACCATACCCTTAAGCCATGGTAAATTTAATTTACTTTCATAAATTGCAATTGTTGCTTTTGATTTTGTATTGGATGGATTTATACTAAGCATGTTGTGCACTAATTATGTTAATTGATATTGGAAATTTCATTTCGTTTATTAGTAGTAGGAGGGGCTTAGGTGAAAGGAAATTAACAAAGCCCATGTCAAGAAAACATAAATAAAAACAAAGCAGGGGCATGTTGAAACCAGGTGAGCCACCTGGCAGCAGCTAGTAGCACTGCAGACCAGCAGCACACATCTAGCAGCAGCTGACAACACTGCAAACCAGAAGCAGACACCTCGCACACAGCCAGCAGCACTGCAGAAGCTGCTGTCCTAATCCATTTCCAGCATTAGGAATACCAGCAAAAACAAAATATACCAGTTACCAACTGTAAACCTAATTCTAGAAAGAGAGCAGAGAGAAGAAAAAGAAAATTCTGCAGAAAATCCAGTAACATAAGGAAAAATTCATAGAAAATTAGGAAAAAATACATAAAATTCAAAGGAACCCCAAAATAATTTGGAGAAACTGATATTCAAGGTAGGTTTTCTTAATTTTCTTTTATGCATCTAGGGATTTTGGGTAGTCAAGGGAAAAAAGATAGAAACTTGCACAGAATTGAATCTTAACAAAGGATTTTAAGCTTGTTGGTTCTAATTGCTAGATATGATTGCAAATATGTTCTCTCGGGGTTTCATAGCTGCATATTTTTGTTTTTGTTTGGAAGTTTACATGCAATGGATATTGATCTTTAAGGATGATAGTTTTACTTGCTATGGCATAACTTGTGTGTGCATCTATTTAATTGCTATTATTTAAAATAGACTGTGTGGTTATGGATTTGATATTGTGAAATTTGAACAAGTAGGGATTGTGTCTCCCTTGTGTGAAAAGCCCTAAACCTTCAAAGGGTATCTCCGAGTTAAGTAGTGGTTGGCTAGATTGGAAATTGAAACTTGTTTGAGATGAAAGTTGGCAATTATTTGAGATAGCTGAAATGATGATGATATGTGTGCTATTTGAATGTCTTGTGATGGTCACTCTAAATTAGGAGATTGCTTAGAATAAGAAATGTGTTCATGACAATATGATTATGCACGCATATCAAGAAATCACATTTTAAATTAGTGAAATCCTTATATGAGTTAGGGGAAATTAATAATATCTACTAAGCTTATAGCCGCTCACCCTAAATCTATAATAATTTCAGATTCAAATTGAAGGAAAGCCCCGCTTGTTAAGTTTTCTAAGAGACTGCCACTCTTGACATATACTAAAAGTTGGCAAGAAGATACTAAGCATTTGTTTTGTTAGTGAATATGTATTTAGTCTAAGAAGTGAAAATGTTTTATATAAAGTGAAATGCAATGTAAATGTTGTATATAAACTACAGCCTAATGTAAAGAGCTTGTCAGTGGAAGTAAAACCATTTTGGTTGCCTTATGAAATATAGGAATCTATCTTATATTTTAACAAACACTTTTTCTCAGCTTGTTTATCACTTGCAGTCAAGTGATGATATTTGCAAAACTATTTCTCCCCTGGGCCTGGTGCCTCCATCAGATTTTGGATGGAGTCACAGCCAGTCACAGACCAAAAATAGGGACATGACAGAAATTATGCCAGTCAGCATCACAAAAACCTTCAAGCATAGTAAGATACCTTATACGGAAAATGAGCCATAATTTTTTGCACCAACTAAATATCTCATTAAACACTTGGGGGCATGCCAATGTTCTCTTTGTGGCTTGTTTGAAAATCAACTAAATACTTTTGCATATGTAATTTCAAGTCTAGTAGAATTAGTTGCATATCATAGGCTACCAAAAATGCTATTATGTTCCTTTTGATTAATTACTTCATTCTCAGCTAAACCTTTCATTTCAAATTATTTTTAAAGCCTTTTGTTTTATAAATGACATGCTAATTTGAATAAAATATTAGTAAGTCATCCACATAGACATGTGACTATTTCAAAGACTCATAATAAATGCACTTATCAAACTTGTTTTATAACTACTTCTAGTCATGCAGGAATCAAACTTTTCATGTCACTATTTTGGGGCCTACTTTAAGTCATAAAAGATTTATTTAAAGCACTTTGTTTTCTTGGTCAAGCTCTAGCAAAGCCTTTAGTTGGTTCATATAAATTCCTTCATCTAGGTCCTCCTTTAAAATATTTTTACATCCATTTGATGTACTTGTAAATAAAAATTGCAGCATTCGCAATTAATAATCCAATGGATGTTCCTCTAAAACTAGAAAGACGATCAAAAAGTCTTCTTTTTGTTTAAGAACTTTAGCTACAAGTCAAGCCTTATACTTGTATATTCACCCATCTGATTTGAGTTTCTTTCTAAGTACCCATTTTAAACCCTATGGTTTCTCAACCTGATGAAATCTACCAAATTCCAAGTTTTATTTGAAATTAGAAATCCTGTTGTAAAGTTTAGAGATGGAGGAGAGAAGAAAAGAAGAGAAGAAAGCAAGAGAAAGAATGAGGCAACAGTTTCCTGGAGACTTACGCACAGCTAGAGGCCTGCCCTCCTCTATATTAACAATAATAAAAGTCTTTAAACGAAAAAAACCACCACTCACACAACCTAATTGTTGAAATAACCTATTCTCTCCTAACACTCCCCCTTAAGCTAGAGGTGTATAAATATTACCCAACCCCAGCTTGTTACAATCATTAGACAAGGTAAGCTTAAATAAAGGCTTTGTGAAAACATCGCCTAACTAATCTGCAGATTTCAAAAAAGGAGTCCTCGACCTTCTTCAATACAACATCCCTCACAAAATGACAATCAACTTCAATGTGCTTTGCTCTCTCATGGAAGACTAGATTGCTAGCAATACAAATGGCAACTTGATTATCACAAAACATATCCACTGGCTTCGCTATCAAAAACCCCATCCCTGACATAAGAGATTTCAGCCATATAAGCTCACTCACAGTTGAGCCATAGCTCGATATTCTACTTCAGCACTAGATCTTGCTATAGTAACTTGTTTCTTTCTACGCCAAGCAACAAAATTACCTCCCACAAATGTACAATATCTGACAGTAGAACTTTGATCATCAATAGAACCAGCTCCATCTACATCAGAGCATGCCATGATCTCACTATTTTTATTACATTTATATACCAAATCTTTGTTGGGAGAGCCTTTTTAGAAACTGCAAAATCCTACAAACGGCATCACGATGTGGTTGTGGGATTTTCCACAAACTGACTCACCGCCCCTACTACAAAAGATATGTCAGGTCTAGTGACAATCAAGTTGATCAACTTGCCAACCAACTACCTATATTAACACTCATCTTCAAATTCTGATCCAACATCCCTAGCAGCTTCATGTTAGGATCCATAGGAGCAATAGTTGGTTTAGCTCGTAACAAATCAGTCTCGCTTAGCAAGTCCAAGGTATATTTTCGTGAGATAGACTCAACCCTTTATTGCACCATACAATCTTAATAACAAGAAAGTAACGCAGAGTACCCAAGACCTTGGTTTGAAATTTAGCTTGAAGCCACTGCTTGACATCTACAATCCCACTCTAGTCACTGCCAATGACGATATCATCAACATAAACTACTAAAAGTACCACACATGCCTCTGTTTTGTAAACAAAGACCAAATGATCAAAATAGCATAGGATAAAGCCAAATGTAGAGACTGCCACACTAAATTAGTCAAAGTAGGCTTTAGGAAACTGCTTAAGACCATTAATGCTCTTATGCAACTAACATACTTTACCATCCTTCCCCTGAGCAACGTACCCAAGAGGTTGTTCCATGTATATCTCTTCTTGCAAATCTCCATATAAAAAGGCATTCTTCACATCCAATTGGTATAAGGGCCAATCAGAAATTAACTACCAAATCAACACGAACAGAATTTAGTCGAGCACCAGGAGAGAAGGTCAAAATAATGAGTATTGTATGCTTGGGTTTACCCTTGGCACCCAATCGAGCCTTAAGTCGTTCAATAGAGCCGTCATCTACACCTAACCAACTCCTTAACGGAGAAAGATCCACCAAGTCCTATGCCCCCCGAATGGTCAAAGCATCCACGTCCACATCCATTGCATGCTTCCACCCAAGATTTGCAAGCACTTCAATACCATATGTGCTAGTTTTTCTTCATTCATAAAGTATCTAATGGATTTGGAAGTGCAGCAGATTTTTAGAAAGGAATAACAGAAGGAACAAAAGGATCAACACATGATGGGGAATCAAAAATCGTTGATGGACTCAAAATGGATTCATCCAAGGAGGACCCTGCACTAGAGAAATAAGGTGTTCCTTCAAAAAAGATTGCATGTACTCATGGTCTTAAATTTCCACGAAATTGTCAACATTTCCGTCGAAATTTTCGATTTCCGTAACCCTCAATCGAAATGGCAGTCGATTTCCGTCTTGCATAATTTCCATCAAAGTCTCAACGAATCATTCGAAATTTATCGAAATCTCGAAATTTTAGCGAAACTTGTCGAAATTTTAACTATACAATGAAATTTCGTCAGAATTCAAATGAGAAATTTAGGAGTGAAGTGAAATTTCTATCTTAATTTATTTTATTTATTTTATCGAAACAAAAGATTATTACAAGTGCTTTTGAAATTATATGAAAAAATAAACTTACAGTAACATTTTATTTAACCATTCATGTCTAAATTATCATTATTTGTATAATAGATAACATTTAAATGATTTATGAATTTCATTTGTATTAAATGAATATGCTTAATATATATTATCTTACAAATATGTTTGATATACATACTATTTTACAACTTTTCCACCTCATACAAAACATAGAGGCATTTAATTTGTTATATATTAGTCCTAAAACTTATTTTATTATGTTTGTTAACCATTTCTAAAGTTTCACAAAAGAATTCAATGTTTTACTACTAATTTTCACTATTTTTTAAAATCAAAATCAAAATTGAAATCAAAATTTCTATCGAAATCGAAATTTCCGTCACAATTTCCATACTTTTGGAGCTTCGAAATTTGAGTCGAAATCGAAATTTAAGACCTTGCATGTACTAACATAGTTCCTGCAAGTATAGGGATCATAACATCTATAACCTTTCTGAGTGCTTGAGTGCCCAACAAAGACACATTTAACAACACTAGGAGAGAAATTGTATTGTCAAGTATGTGGAACACAAAGAAAACATGTGCAACCAAAGACATAAGGCACAATAAAGAACATGGATGTTTTTGGATACACGAATGGGAGGGGCATTTGTCCCTTTAGGACACTAGAAGGCATCCTATTGAGCAAAAAAGAAATTGTAAGAGAGCATTAGTCTAAAAAGCTCTAGGAACATGCATATGAAGGAGGAGAGACCGTGCTATGTCGAGTAAATGTCTATTTTTTCTTTCAACTACTCCATATCTTCTTAGGGGTATGTACACATGATGTTTGATTAATAATCCCTTTGGCCAATCAAAAAGAATGAAGCTTATTTTGAACAAATTCAAATGCATTATCAAATAGAAAAATTTGAATACCAATGTCAAATTGAGTTTTTATTTCTTGGTAGAATTGAGTAAATACATTCAAAAATTCATACCTACCTTTTAACAAAAAAAAAAATCTAGGTCATGCACGAAAAATCATCCACAAAGACACAAAATATTGATGACCAATCAAATTATTGACTCTACATGGACCCCAAATATTTGAAATAGTAAAAGAAAACAATGATTTAGTATAGCATGCTTTCCCAACTAACATGCATTACACTCAAAATGAGAAACAGACTCAAACATAAGAAAAACTTGTAGTTTTTAAAGGAATGGATGAGCAAAACGAGCATGCCACTAATCAAAAGAAACACCATAGTAGAAATTGAGGAAGTGGTATTAACAAGAACTAGATTGACCATTACCACCATCGAAATAGTACAAGTCGTCCTTCTCAAGCCCTCCACCAATCTTCTTCTCAATCTAGAGATCCCGAATAACACAACAAGAAGGAAAGAAGGTCACAAAACATTTATGAGATTTTGTTAGTTGACTAACTAATAATAGGTTAAAGGGAAATTTAGGCACACATAAGATAGAGGAAAGAGGCATAGAAGGAAACCAAAGAAAATTGCCACAGCCAAAAATCGACATCATTGAACTATTAAACAAGAGTAACCTTAGAGTGTAAAGAAGTAGGTTTTAAGGACTGATATAAATTAGGACTACTAGTCATATGGGAGGAGGCATCAAAATCAATAAGTGAGGGTAAAGAGGATGAAGAGCAAGAAGCCCATTTGTACATGAATGGGGGGCCAAAGTAGCATTAGATGTAGAAGAAGTTTGGAGTTGTTGAACCATGCAGACAAGATTGTTATACTCTTCTCGAGACACGATAGATGATGTACTTAACTCCCCATTCGAGTGGCTAAGTGCACTAGAACTTTCAACAATGGAGTCACCCTCAATAACAGACTTACTAGCCCAAGTTGAATTCCCATGTAGATCCCAACAATGACCAACAATATGGTTTTTCTTGCCACAATGTGTTGACATGCGAGAATTTCCATAATGGGCTCCACGGTTAGATGCACTACCTTTGCTTTGCAAACCCCTTCCTCGTCCTCCAACACTTCCTTTACTACGATTGGAGGCAGTGCTAAACATTGTTGAACTATCACGGGAAGAAGCTTGATGAGAAGATTGAGAGCCATCTTGGTGATTTGTTGGATTTAGCGTATGCTTCATTCATGGATGTTATGGATTCACTGGCAAGAATCTGATCACAGTTAGAGCTCAAAACTCAGCCTAGACAATAACTTGACAGCCCAAAATCCCGCCTTTGCCTCTTAATCATCTCAAAGTTGAAACTAACTGGTTGATAGATGTTTAGTTCATCTCACATACCCTTCAAAGTGCTATAATACTCGCTAATGGACCTACGTTCTTGGTTATATTTGAAGAAATTCTCATGTAGGTCAAAAATACGAGTTTGAATTTTAATTTGAGAGAAGCTTTCACGAAGATCATCCCATACAGCCTTGGCTATCTTATGAAACATCATGTTTGCAGCAATTCATGGCTCCATGCTATTCCACAACCACACAAACAATATATCATTCTCTTTCAGCCAATCTTAATAATCCTTGGAGTCTAGAGACCAATGAGAATGCTAAAAATACTTGGGCATCCCTTTCGCATTAATATACAAGCACACTGCCTGAGACCACAACAAGTAGTTGGAGGATCCAACCAATTTGATGGTTGTGATATGTACGTTGACAGTATCAGCCGAAGATCTCTCTATAAAGGCCATCAAAACCATCCCCTATACACTACAATCAGCACATACACTACCGGGAATGAGTAATGAAGCAACTACAGAGAATCAGGCAGCACACACAAGCACAACAAGCACTTAATAGACTATATGGTAGAACAGCAGCCGCAGGAATTGTTGCTGGCAGCAACTAAAGAAAGCGCGAAGTTTTTGAACACCAATGGAAACCACCAGCAACTGAAACAAGATTGCGAGCAAGCAAGCAATCATGAACACGTAACATTAAAAAAGCTTCATCATGCCAACACCAGCCAGACAGCAGAACAGCACAGGCTGTAAACCCAAAACAGAGCGTACCTGCTTCACATCAGCAAACTACCACAAACAGACAACAACCTATCAAGAATGCTGCAAAACCAAATCACAATGAAAAAGAGTCCCTAAGTGACTCTCCAACCAACCAAAAAATCAGATTTGAGAATTAATTGGGAGAAGATAAGAGAAAAAACGAAACATAGACTATCTAAAGAAACAGCTATTATAAATCAGACTTAAGGTGATTAATGCTCTGATACCATGTTGTAGAGTTGAGATGGAGGAGAGAAGAAGAAAAGAAGAAGAAAGCAAGAGAAAGAATGTGGAAGCTGTTTCCAGGAGACTTACGTACAGAGCAGGTCTGCCCTCTAATATATTAACAATAATAAAAGTCTTATTGACAGAAATAACCCCACTCACACAGCCTAATTGCTGAAATAACCTATTCTCTTCTAAAAAATTCCATCCATCATTTACCAACTCTCTCAAAATTACCGCATCAGGTGATAAAACTGCTGCAAGGTAATTTGCTTCACCTCTAAGTTATAAACACAAAAGTCAAGACCCAAATGTTTTTCAACTCTAGCTCTTTTACTCATTCTAGGTTCAATCTCAAAATTCATTTTGCAATAATAGTAGAGAGCTTGGTTCAACTGAAACATTATGTCAATGTTTAGCACTCCACCATCTCCATTCAAAAATAACATTATTCTCAACATCCAAAATACTGTTTGTTGGAAGCTTTAAAACCCAATTTAGGTCCTTAAGAATCTATAGCTCTTAAAAAAAACTAAGCAATCCCAAACTATAAAATATCATAAATTGGTCTTATGCTCTTTCTAAAGTTCAAAACGTTTATCTTCTGTTTTTTATGTGGCATTCTATTTAATACATGCAACTAAAACTACTACTCCCCTAAGATTAAGAGGCACACCCAACTCTATCAACATGACATTAGTCAAACAGATGACTAAGGTGGGGTAAACTCGTGTATTATTCCCAAAAATTGAACATATGAGTTGAATTCCAATAATTCAAACTTAAAGTCAGAATTTATTTTCAAAGTTAAGAAGGAAATTTTTTAATTTCTAAAAAAGCATCAAATTTATTTTTCTTTTCTTTTTATTTTACCAGCAAAGGAGAGTCAATAAAGGGTATCAAGGGGATGCCACCCATGTACAAACAACAACACTTACCTGCCAAAATCAAGAATTTCAAGTAAGTCAACTAAAGACAAATCACCATGCCATCTCGTAAGAGCAATAATCCATTGGCCATTAAAAATATGTTGAGTTGTTATTGTTCCTCCAAAAGCTCTCTTATTCCTTTCCCTCCACACCAACCAAAAGATGGCAAGGTAAATGAGGGACAACGCTTTCTTCCTCTCCTTACTAGTGTAGATACCTTTCCAAGCTCATCACTCTCCATCCACTATTCTGGCAATAGCCTCTGATTGGGGAAAAGGACAGGTTCCATTGGGCTCTAGTCCAGGAACATTGCAAGAGGATGTGATCAATAGTTTCTGCACTTAATAGACGAAGAACTGGTTTACAAGGGACAGCCCCCTTTCTTGAAGATTGACTAGCAAGAAATTTTCCCAAGAACTGCCTCCCAAACAAAGAAAATGATTTTAGTGGGGATGATGCTCTCCATATGAGTTTCGAAGAAAGTTATCAATAGTTTTTGTCGAGGGAGTGAGTTTTCTATAGAAGGATCTGAACATGAACAAGTCATTATTGTTCAGGGTCCACTTTTGTGGTGTTACGATAATGGATTTTGTATGAGCAATAAGAAAAGTCAATTAGTTGCTCCATGTCTCAATCTAAATCATTCCAAAACAAATCAATGTTCCAAAAATTCGCTTGGTTTAGAAATTTCAAGATGATTATTGACAAGGGCATCCTTGCCATGAGTCAAAATGAAGATACAAGGGAATTTGGAACTAAGGGGAGATTGGCCACACCAAATATCGCCTTAAAAGAAGATATTATCCCCATTCCCCACTAAGAAACTGATGCAAGGAAAGAAGAAATCCTCCTGATCATTTCTAATTAATTTCCAAACCCCAACGCCATGCAATCCTCTCCTGGCTTTAGTGGTCCAACCATTATGTAGAAGACCATATTTTGAAGCATCTACTTCCCTCCAAAGATCATCCTTCTCCATCATGAGTCTCCAAAGCCATTTTCCAAGGAGAGATTTACTGAAAGTATATAGGGGTTTTAGCCCTAAACCTCCACATCAAGGTTGTTTAACAACCCCCCCCCCCTTTTTTTTTTCCATTTTACAAGATGACATCTAAAATCCTCCCCCGACCTCCCTCAAAGGAATCTCCTTTAATTCCCTCTAACCTTTTGGCAACTAAGCAAAGGAAAGGAAAGAGGGACATATAATAGACCAAACAATTAGACAAAGTTCTCTTTACAAGGGTAAGTCTACCACCTTTAGATAGATAATTCTTTTTTCAAACCGGATGGCTTTTTTTTCAAATATTTCAATGATTGGGTTCTAAACACCTTTTTCTTTGAATTTAGCACAAGTGAAAGCCCAAGGTAGGTAATTGTGAGAGCCCCCAACTTACATTGCAAGAGGCTGACAAGAAGAGGCCCCTTAAATATGTTATCAAGCAGAATAAGCTCATTTTTTCCCAAGTTCACCTTCAACCCAAAGACAGCTTCAAAGTCAATGAGGATGCACCTAAGACTGAGGGTCTGAGGATCATATTTGCAAAATAAGTAATGCTATCATCCACAAATAGGAGATAGGAGACTTCCATTTCCCTCCCGTTCATTCCAATGCTAGAACCTTTGAGGATGCCTAATTCAAAAGCTTTTTCAACATAAGGCTAAAACTTTGACAACAAATATAATCAGTAAAGGGGAAAGGAGATTCCCTTGCTTCAAACCTCTAATAGAGCAAAAAAAATTTTAACGACAATCGTTAACAAGCATCAATTTTATCTTTTAACAAATTAATATGCATAAATTTTGAAATACCATCAACCCATAGCTTTAGAAGAGTAGTCGCACCAATGGATGCGTAGCATCTTCGTACTCGCTTAACAAGTCTAAAGAAGTTGCTAACACTTGACTTCACTCATTCTTAGTTTAACGACTAAACTGTCTTCCTCAGCTTAGGCTCTCCAAAACCAGGTCCAATTTTTTATGTAACAAAATAAGGGATGCTTCAGTCTTTAACAAGAAATTATCCCAAGATTCCTACACAATATGGTGGCTCCATGGTCTCTCTCTATGTGGGGCATGGGCATTATTGGTCCAATCATACCCAAAGCATCAAATGGTCATCGATTCATTCTGGTGGCTATTGACTACTTTACAAAGTGGGTAAAAGCAGCATTTTATTCCAATATGACTTTTCTAACGCCAAATTCTAATGGAAAACCTGAAAACGGCTATCCCATTTGAGACATCTCAAATCTGAAGTTTCATGTCTTCTCTTTTCTTCACCTAAAAGTGATAAAATATCTAGTTTCTCCACAAGTTAAAACCCCTTAGAATTCACAAAAATCTATATGAATTAATCCTAACAATTACGTATTTCTTTTATCACATTTCTAAGGATCTCTTGCGATTTTAGCCTTCCGAAATAATTCATATTTTTCAAAATCCATTTCGAATTAATCTAAAATTACTCATGATTCCTACATATCTACTATTTACGACAAAAAAAATATACCAAAAATCTTTTAAAAAATAAAAAATATAAAAATTATTTTTAAAAATGCAAATAGAACTTGAAGATGCTTTATTATCATTTTCAACATTCAACTTAAACATACCAACACAATTTCACAAGTATAACCTCTATCCACAAATATCTCATTCCCAGTGGCCACGTATTGGTCAGATTCCATTGTTTTCTTAAAACCAATCTTATTAAGAAGAAAATCTAGCATCAAGTCCTTTCGCATGGAAGGAGTGTGAAACACATCTTTTAATGTTGATACTCTTCCAAAAGTGAACTTCCACCACTATCAAGTGCTGGAGTGGTATGGAGAGTTACCAAGCATGATAGTTTTGGACTCCTTACAAGGAGTGTACACCTTGAACCATTTTTTTATGGTAACAGACATGGCTCCACAACATTATTAGCTTAAGGAATATGTTTGTGTCTCCAAAATTTCCCAACTTAAGCAATATGTCCACTTATTCCACAAACAAAATAGAAATTATTATTTCCCTTGTTTTGATTAAAAGGGGGTAATTGGTTCCTTTCTTTTTTTTTAGATTTGCCCCTATTATTTTGGTGGAACAATTTCTCATTATCTTATTTTTTATGCTTCAATTGAGCTTTCATAAATAATTATGACTATTAGAAATTAAATTTACCATTTTTGAATCCTTCTAAACAAGGATATTGGTGACTTTGAGGAGACAAAGGGAAAATCTCCTTTCTATCTCTTGAAGTAAGCTCTCTTGAAATGAAAAAACTTGTTGAGATCTCCAACATTTTTATTGGGTTTTTCAAGTATAGGTTCCATTCTCCTTTAAATTATTTTGAAATATGTCGAAATATATGAAAATAAATAACAAAATGATTAGATATGAAGTGTGAATCCATTTAGGTTGAGACGCGGAAATCTGGCTCTCTTTTAGGAATATTTAAGTACTCTACAGTTAAAACCTAATACACAAACCTTTGTGGTAGATCACATTTTTATCCCTATGATACTTTATATAACTATCTGACTCACATTGATTTTGTAAATGGAAGAGTTTAAAGCTTTACCAAATAAACATTTTTTCAAGTCAAACTCTCCATGACCAACATTACATGAAAAAATGTTGAGTTTGGAATAAAGTGAGAATTGTTATGGAGTATCAATACTAGTGGGTTTATCTGCAAGCTTTCAATATGTTATGATATGTGGCTCATATATTGAGTGGAATACATGTACAATGAGAAAACATGGTAGAAAACAAGAAGTTGGTTTGCAGGATCAAACCGTCGATAGTTTCCCTATAACCGTCGACGGTTTGCCCAGGGGCAGTGAAACAGTCGACGGTTCTGCGCATGTTACTTCGACTATTTGCACTCGGTATTAAACCGTTGACGGTATGTTTGAAACCGTCGACAGTTTGGCTCGGGTTGCTAGCGCTAGTTTTCCAAATTTTGAATTTTGGGACGTTGGATAGGTTGGGTTTCAGGGGAAAAACCTCTGAAAGTGTTATATATACGTTGTATATGTTGTAACTCTAAATGTTCATGTCTTTGGACACAAGATAGTAAGAAAAATACTATCGATTGCTCCCGTGGATGTAGGCATTGCCGAACCACATATTTCCTTGTGTTATTGTTATTGCTTTCAAATTAATCTGCATGATTGTTGTTCTGTATATTTTACCGTTGAGTGTTGCGTTGTAAGATTAATTTATTCCGCTGTGCAATTCATTTTTCACAACAAATTGGTATCAGAACATTGTTGTAATGGCTTCTCGAACTCCCCATGCAAAGTTCGATGATTTCAAGTTCGATGGAATAGGAAACTTTGGTTTATGGCAAAGAAGGGTTAAGGATCTGTTAGTGCATCAAGGTATGGTGAAGGCTTTATACAGAGTTCAACCGAAAAGCATGAATGAAACAAGTTGGAATGAATTGGAAGCGAAGGCGGTGTTGACTATCTGACTTTGTTTGGCTGATGACGTGTTGTATCACGTCATGGATGAGGATTCTCCGGCAGTAGTTTGGCAGAAACTGGAAAATCGGTATATGTCTAAGTCTTTATCGAACAAGTTATTTCTTAAGCAAAGATTGTATTGGCTTAAGATGGTGGAAGGTTCGGATTTGAACCAACACATCAATGCATTCAATCAGATTGTAAATGATTTGATGTGTGTTGATGTAAAGTTCGAGGAGGAAGACAAGGCGTTGATGCTATTGAATTCCCTACCTGCGTCTCACACGTATAAGAACTTGGTTACTACTCTAACATAGGATAAAGAAACCCTGAATTTGGAAGGGGTAACAAGCGCATTGCTGGGTTTTCATCAAAGAAAGATGGCCAACGATGAAATTTCACATGGTGAGGGCTTGTGGTGAAAGGAAACCAAGAACGTGGGAGAAACAAGTTTCGGAGCATATCAAATCGGTCGCAGTCTGGAAATAAGAAAGATATGAGGTGTTTTAAATGCGGGAAAATTGGGCACATACAACCGGAGTGTCCGGAGTGGAAGAAGGGGAATGCTAAAAATCAATAGGGTTCATCAAAATCTGCAAATGTAGCAGAAGAAGGAGACTCGAGGAGCAGTGATGGTGATATGCTTTCTATTTCATCGAGTTCAAAACGCCTCATAGATTCTTGGATCTGTGGGACTGATGACATCCGTTCCCTCCTTATCTTGCCCGGTAGGTTGTTACAAAAAGAGCCAAACCAAAGCAGGGACTGATTCCACATGGGGAAAGGAAGGAGGTCTAATCAACAGAGTAAAGCTAGGAATTGATGCCAAGAATCAGACATGGGACGGACACAGACTAGCAGAATAAAGGCTTCGGGATAAATCCTGTTTGCGCACCTTTTGCAGGAATTGGTAGAAGATATCCCACGAGCAGAACAATTAACACGAGCAGTCTCCAAGACATGTCGAGTCTTTCTTTTTCTTCCTTAGCACATTCATAGGATGAGAGTCGTCTTTGGAGCCAAAAAGGGCTCAGGTGGTCTTTGGCCTTATGAAAGCTTATCTTTCCGAAATCCATTTACCTTGCTAGCCTAAGGCTTAAACCTTCTAACCAAAAGGAAACCAAGGAAAGCAGTCAAACCAGAAGATTTGGGATGCTTTTATCACATGACACCAAATAGAAATTGGTTCAACACCTACAGGTCAGTTAATTTTGGTTATGTTCTAATAGGAAATGATGCTTCATGCAAAATAAATGGAATAGGAAATATCAGAATTAAAATGTATGATGGTGTTGTGAGAACTTTATGTGATGTAAGGCATGTACCAGATTTACGGAAGAATGTGATTTCATTGGGCACTTTAGATTGTGATGGGCATAATTACAAGTTTGAAAATGGGATAATGAAGGTGTGTGAAGGCAATTTGATGGTAATGAAGGGATAGAAGTTAGCGGGTAATATCTATGCACTGTAGGGTACCACAGTTGTAGGTGGAGCTGTAGCTGTAGAATCTGAGTCAGGTAATACTATTTTGTGTAAAATAACCACACACAAGAAAGGGGGTATTCTTAACTACATTTATTCAGATGTTTGGGGACTGGTGAGGATAGCATCACAGGGTGAACATATGTATTTCGTGGGTTTATCACAAAAGGTCTTGGTGTATCTCATGCGGCACAAGTCAGAGATGTTTTCTAGGTTTAACTTGTGGCTGAGGTAAAAAACTAAACCGAGAGAGAGATGCACAGGTCAAACATTGGAATTGAGTACGCTGATTTTGTTCAAGGAGTTTTGTGAACAGCAAAGCGGGTTTTATGCAGGGCTTGCAAGGAACTTCTTGGTAGAGTCAGTGAGTATGGAAGGTTTCTTGTTTAACCGATCGCCAAAGGTATCACTAGATGAGAGATTTGTAGGAGAGGTTTGGACAGGTTATGCGGTAGACCATTCCGGTGTGAGAGTGTTTGGATGTCCAATCGTGCATGTTTCTAGTGAGGTGAGATCTAAGTTTGGTGCAATGTCCATATGGTACATCTTTCTGTGGTATAAGAAAAGTGGGTTCAAGCTTAGTGATCCAATGGGAAACAAGGTTATGATCAGTGGAAACATGGTTTTTGGTGAGAAAGCTATGGTGCAACGTACTCGGGTAAAGGAAGAAAAACAGGTGCCAGAAACTGCAACAGCAATGAACATGTGATGCAGGTGGAGTTTGACGTTGTTCATAATACAGGGAGTTTTAACTCAAAATACCAGCAGGATCACAATGAATCCAGATGCACTATCAGGCCACCACTCAGGCATAAATTTGATGATCTGGTGTTTTATGCATTCATTATTACCAACAAGGTTCCTACTATTTTTCAAATGCGGTACACAGCAAAGGGAAAAATAGATGGATGAGTGTTATGGTGGAGGAAATGGAGTTATTGTATAAGAATCATATGTGAGAGTTAGTGGAGCTTCCAAAAGGGAAGGGGGGTGATAGGATGCAAGGGGAAGATGTTTCTGTTGTTTGTGGATAACATGTTATTTGTTGGGAAGGCTTTGACTGAGGCTAATCAATTGGGAACTCTATTGAGAAAAGGTTTTGACATTAAGATTTTGGGTACGGCCAAGGAGAATCTTGGTTTGGAGATTCGCAAAGACAGAGTTGCAGGGAGATTAGGGTTATCTTAGGGTGGCTTTGTGGACAGAACTGCAAGAAGATTGTGGTTGTCTCAGAAGAATCAATGTAAATTGTCTACCGCTCGGTATCCAAGGACGGATGGTGATTTTCGAGATATGTCAAAGGTCCCCTATGCTAGTGCAGTGGGGTGTTTCAACAGGCAACAGAGTGATCCATCAGTTATGAGATTTGTGAATGCAAACTATGCAGGGGGCTTTGATGACAGAAGGTTTACAACAGGGTATGTGTTTACTGTTGTGTGAAGGCCTGATTGTTGGAAGTCCAAGGTACAGTCTCAGGTTGCACTATTTACAACTGAGTCGGGGTTTATGACAGAATCTGAAGCTGCCACAAACAAGTTCAAGCATTGCTTGGACTTGGTTTTTGTCTCCAGTTGCTGGACGGGATGCAGTCCCAACCTATACCGATTTTTGTCCCAAGTGGAGCAGCGGGTTTATGTTTTCGATTTTTTCTCCTAAGGGGCGTATATTCGCCAAGATGGAGATTGTTGTGATATGTGGCTCATATATTAAGTAAAATGCATATACAATAAGAAAACATTTTTCGTCAAACTCTCCATGACCAAACATTACATGAAAAAATGTTGAGTTTGGAATAAAGTGAGAAGTGCTATGGAGTATCAATACTAGTGAGTTTATCTGCAGGCTTTCAATATGTTGTGATATGTGGCTCATACATTGAGTGGCATGCATGTACAATGAGAAAACATGGTAGAAAACAAGAAACTGCTTTGCAGGATCAAACCGTCGACGGTTTCCCTATAACGGTCAACGATTTGCCCAAGTGCAGTGAAACAGTTGACGGTTTTGAGTTTGTTACTTCGACTGTTTGCTCTCAATATTAAACCGTTGATGGTATGTTTGAAACCGTCGACAATTTGGCTCGGGTTCCCGACGCAGGTTTTTCGAATTTTGAATTTTGGGATGTTGGATAGGTTGGGTTTCGGGGGGAAAACCTCTGAGAGGGTTATATATATGTTGTATATGTTGTAACTCAGAATGTTCATGTCTTTGGACACAAAATAGTAAGAAAAACATTGTCAATTACTCTGTGGATGTAGGCATTGCTGAACCACGTAATTCTTTGTGTTATTGTTATTGCTTTCATTATAATCTGTGTGATTATTGTTCTGTATATTTCACCGTTGAGTGCTGCGTTGTAAGATCAATTTATTCCGTTGTGCAATTTGTTTTTCACAACACAGTTCCTTCTCCAATATGTGAACTTGATTAATGTGGAATGTATTTATAAAAATAAGAAATATAAATAAAAATAAAAATAAAAAACAGATACATGTAGGTTCAAAGTCTCCAGTAAAATTCATGCATCATGAATTAAGTTTCATGTTTTGAAGATACATCTGATTCGCCAGTGTATATATATTTTATTTTTAACATATATAAACAAATGAAAATTATTCAAGTAAGATGTGTACTGCAGCCTGAATAGGTAACTGACACTAGAGTTTGAGATGATTGGAGTGAGTATTGTTAACTGACCGTTTGCGCTTGGTAGGATCGAAAGGGCTCTGAGACGAACTTTTCGCAGCAATTACGCCATTTGAGGATGAATCTATTCGAAGAGAACGCTTTTTAGTGCTCGAGAAGAAACAAATCGCGAGTGCGGACGCCAGGGCGCCGAAGGCTGTGGCCGCAGAGATCAGAGCAAGCTCTCTTGTGTTCATCGCAGAGGCGCACATACAGCGGGTGAGAAAGGGTACTGCAGTCCCACTTGAGCTTGCGCGCCGAAAAGATAGAAGCGGCGGGAAAAAGTGAAAGCAACGCACGTGCTCTTAGGAGTGGTGTCGCCAATGGGCCGGTGGCCATGGCGAGCCGGCCTTTTTCCTTTGGATATTTTGAGAGGGAAAATGGTAAGAAAATAAAATAATGATATATTCGAAAATGTATTTTTTATTTTTGGTTTACTTTTTTATTTCTTATTTTTTATTTTTACAACAATTTTTTTTATAATTTAGCTGCATATATATTTAATTGGGCATATCCCTTAGATGACGTTATCCTTCTTTCAGCCCCATGCCAGCTGCAAATTCCACTTTTCATCGTCAACAAAGTTGTTAGCCGCGAAAATTTCAGTTATTATTCTCTCTGTCCATTTTCTAACCTAATTCTTGTCTAGGCGACTAGTATTGACAAAGCACCTTCATTGAGTCTTATTCCTTACCTTGAAATATCCAAAAATTCTAAACCTTGCATTGGGACCAAGAAATAAGTGATTTTAAGGCACTAGAGAGTCTGCAATGTTGCAAAAATTTGAGATTGAGGGCAAAATTGGCGGGTGGGAGAAAATTCAAAATACATGAATAGAGGTTCTTATAGAATCGCTCAAAACTAAAGTTGAAATCGAGAGGTTTGTTGGCCTAATAAGGTTTAATCTCGTTTTGATTATAACAAACTATAGAATCTAATTGTGTTTTCAAGATCCAGGCATTACATATTTACAAGCAAAACAGTTTATACTTAAATTCAAAAGTCATGATGAAATTAAAGCTTGGAAGAAGTCAAAGCTTAGATGAAGTCAAAGCTCCATTACATGGCTCATTTCTTTTTAAATATATTAAAAGTCTAGTACTTTTCAACTTTAAGTTTGTTTATGAAGTTCTTAGGATTAAATACTAGACTTAGAGACCTGGTTAACAACTTGGAAAATAATTTTACAAAGTTCAAATGTCTTTTCAAAAGAATACAAATAATTTTTTGAATAAAAAATATGAAAAACACTAAATTACAGAATGTTTGGGCACCTGAGGAATATGCTCAGTCGATTGAATGGCTATTGCCAGTGTAAAAAGATTAGACAATGTTGGTTCAAGTGACTGAATAATAATTTAGTCACCCGAACAGGGTTAGGCGACTGAACTTAGAGTTCAAGCGACTGAAGTGCTACTACCTGTTTATGAGCGTATATTTTAAATTGGTTCAGGCGACTGAAGATCGCAATTTAAATTGCGAACAGCTCGATTTCATTCTTATTTTTTCAAGATATGGTTTCCAAAACTTGGTCAAACGGTAAGTGTTAACTTTTTGAGTCTGATCCCTATTTCGATTATGACCAATCACAACATCTCATTGGGTGCTTAGTGTATGAATATGTTCATCTCTCTGAAAGCACGAATGATGCTGCAATATGGAAGTCATAAAAGCTCTCTTTGAAAGCACAAATGATGCTACAATATGGAAGTCGTAAAAGCTCTTAGACTATTATACCTTGGTGTATTCCATGGTAATTCAGAGAGCAGAAGACTTAAGACTTTTATTTATTTTTGGGGTTGTAATAGTAATTAGGTTTAATTGTGCATGCATGTATTATGATTT
Source organism: Malania oleifera (assembly GCF_029873635.1). Lineage (NCBI taxonomy): Eukaryota > Viridiplantae > Streptophyta > Magnoliopsida > Santalales > Ximeniaceae > Malania > Malania oleifera. Next base: position 81,381,253 of record NC_080423.1, on the reverse strand, counting down.
AAATTGAAGCTCAAACCATGATCTTAGATTGGCCTTAGGGAACTCCAAAATTCACAAAAACCTATCTATTTAAAATGTCAAAATTTTACAAAGGTTTTAAAATGGGTTTGAACTTAAAAGGAAGGCAAAAATTATTTCCATTTAGGGCCCAGTCAATCGGAGTGTTCAAATGATCAATTTTATGAATGCCCACTCGACCGGCTCTTGAAAGCCTTATAAGCTCAGTCGACCAGCCAGTTCATTTGGCTAGAATTAGAAGGTCCTAGCCGATCGACCTTCAAAGTGTTTGAAGCCCAATTGACCAAATCATATTGCTCGACAAACCGAAGTGCCATAAAATGGAAAATCGCCTTGGGTCGGTCCTTGGGTCGGTCAACTAGACCTTGGGCTAGTTGACCAGACCTCTTGGAATTTTGAATTTTAGGGCATATAACGGTCAAAAAATTTAAAATATAATATTATTATATTGCCCAACGGTCTTATTTTATTCTTGCCTATAAATACCAACTCAAATCACTTGGAGAAGGTTGGAGAATCACTCGAAACTTTGATTGAATATCTTTTGATTCTCCCTCTTGTTTAATTCCCTTTAGTGCTTTAAATTCTTATTTTCTCCTACTCTTATTGAAAATATTTTTTTTAGAGAAAATATTTTTTTAGGGGTTATCTCAAAAAGACTTGAGCTTATATTCTCGTTCATAAATATATTGCTTGAGAGCCATTTTACTTTTTATTGTTGTTCAAAAATCGAATTTCTCCCATACTCTTTTATTTGGAAAAATACTTTTGGAGAAATTTCTTTTGAATTTGTCTTGAAGGCATGAGCTTATATCCTTGCTCATATAAATTGCTTGAGTGCCTTCTTGCAATTTTATAAGGTCAATCATTTTAAGAGAAAACTCAAGTTTCTCCCATTTACCTATTTTGAAAATCTTTTTGGAGAAATTCTTTTGGGTTACTTAAGGGTGCTTTGAGCATATATTTCACTTATATATAATTACTTGAAAGGCCCCTTATTCTTGAATGCTTTGAGTATAATTACACTCATATTTATTACTTCAAAGCATTATTGTTCTTGATATTTTCTAAAGTCAAATATTTGAGAAAAATCATTTTCCAAACTCTCAGTTTTTACTTGAAAAATATTTTGAGAGGAATTTCACCATTCTCGACAAAGCTTCATTTTTAAAATAATTTGAGAGTGCATTCAGATTTTCAAAGTGTACAAATCAGCCTCTTAAGAAGCATTTTAATTGTACAAAAATTGTTTTTCGAAATAGCCCTTCGCAATTCGGGTTGTGAACTGTGGCCAAGTGAGGGTACATCACTTGGAGAGGTGGCTCCACCTTAAAAGAGTGGTTGCGGTATGATCCGCACAGAGCAAGGGTATATCGCTAAGAGAGGTCGGTCTGCCTAAAAGGACTAGTGATCAGGTGTGAGATATCGTCGAAGAGGAGGGCTCCATCCCACTAAAGGAGTGGTTGTAAAGGAGGGCTCCATATTGTAAGGAGTGTTGTAAACAGTTTTGCTCCGCCTGGTTAAGGGAGCTGGTTAGTGAAATCCTTGGGGGGTTTGCCCAAGATAAGGATGTAGGCCGGTATAGTCGAACCTCGTTAAAATCTCGATGTCTCTCCCTCTCTCTTACCTCGTTATACACTTTTATTTCCACACGTGTATGACTGTTTATTTATTGTTGTCGCCGAGGCATCCCCAATCTCTAAGGATTCATAACCAATCACATGTGATGAATCCGATGCGTACCTTTTCAACATAAATACGTGAAACATATCGTGGATCCAAGAGAGTGCTGGAGGAAGTGCAATCCTATAGGCTACTAGACCCACCCGTTCAAGTACCTCGAATGGTCCGATATACCGCATGCTTTGTTTGCCCTTCTTCCCGAACCTCATCACCCCTTTCATCGGAGCGATTCTCAAGAATATCTTCCCCCCTACCTTAAATTCCAACTCACGACGGCGAACGTCCGTGTAACTCTTCTGCCAACTCTAAGCTGATTTAATTCTATCCCTGATCAATCGGACCTTTTCCGAAGCCTGTTGTACAAGATCGGGACCCAATATCTGCCGTTCATTGACCTCATCCCAATACAGAGGAGTCCGACACCTCCAACCATACAATGCCTCAAACGGTGTCATCCCAATACTAGCTTGGAAGTAATTGTTATAGGCAAATTCTACTAACGATAAAAACTGAATCCAACTACCTCCTAAATCTAACACGCAAGCCCATAACATATCCTCCAAAATCTGTATCATCCTCTCTGACCGTCCATCAGTCTGGGGGCGGAACACTGTACTGAAAGTAAGTTTCATCCCCAGTGCTTCCTATAAACTATCCAAAATCGAGAAGCGAATCTCGAGTCTCGATATGAAACAATAGACACCGATACCCTGTGCATTCTAACTATCTCTTGCATATATAAATCTGCTAGCCTATTCAAGGAGTAGCTAACCTTCATCAGTACAAAGTGAGCAGACTTAATAAACTTGTCCACGATCACCTAGATTACACTATGCCCGTGAACTGCTGGTGGTAACCCACTAACAAAGTCCATGGAGATGTGCTCTTATTTCCACTCTGGAATGCTTAATAGCTACAACGGCCCTATCGCCCTTTGATGTTCAGCCTTTACCTGCTGACACATCATAAATTGCTCTACAAATCAAGCAATATCCCTTTTTATGCCACTACAAAAGAAATATTCGCATAGATCTCGATACATCTTCGTGCTACCTGGATGTACCATATAAAAGGAATGATGCACTTCCTCCAGAATCATCCTTCTTATCCCCTCGTCGTTTAGAACACAGTCTGTTTCCAAGCCTCAATACACCTCCCTCAGAAATGTTAAAATCTGCAATCAGCCCCTGCTGCACCTTCTCCACAACCTCGACTAACTCCTCATCATTAGCCTGCGCGACTTTAATCCTCTTTAATAATGTTAGATAGATCACCAAGCTAGCAATGAAAGCCTGATGATTTTCGTCCACCAATTCCATCCCAGGGCTTTCCAAATCCCTCAGATATGATGCTGAGCTATAACTGTCGATACTGTTGCATGCTCTGACTTTCGACTCAATGCATCAGCTACCACATTAGCTTTCCCCGAATAATAGCTAATGGTGCAATCGTAGTCCTTGATCAGTTCTAGCCACCTTATTTGCCTTATATTCAACTCCTTCTATGTGAAAAAGTATTTGAGACTCTCGTGGTCCGTGAAGATCTCATATCGTTCACCATACAAGTAGTGTCTCCTGATCTTCAATGCATATACCACTACCGCCAACTCCAGATCATGCGTAGGGTAACTCTTCTCGTACTCCTTGAGTTCCCGAGAAGCATAAGCAATTACTTTCCCTTGTTGCATCAGCACGCATCCCAAACCTTTTAGCGATGCGTCGTTGTAAATCACAAAACCACCGTCCCCAAATGGGATGGTTAAAACCAGAGTAGTGACCAGTTGGTGTTTCAACTCCTGGAAACTCTGCTCGCACTCGTCGATCTAATCAAATCTCACACCCTCCCTCATCAACCATTTTAGAGGGTCAGATAATCTATAGAATCCCTCCACAAACTGTCGATGGTACCCAGTCAGTCCTAGGAAACTTTGAACTTCCTGCAAGTTCTTTGGTTTCACCCAGTCAACCACTGCTTCTATCTTACCTGGATCAACTGAGATACCCCATCCCGACACGACATAGCCAAGAAATGTGACTTGCTTTAACCATAACTCACATTTCTTTAACTTGGCATACAACTTATTTTCCTGTAGTACCCGAAGAACCAACCTCAAATGGTTTTTGTGCTCTTCCGAACTCTTAGAATATACTAGAATATCGTCGATGAATACCACTACGAACTGATCCAGGTACTCATGGAAAACCTTATTTATTAGGTCCATAAATGCCGTCGGAGCGTTAGTCAACCCAAAAGGCATGACCATAAACTCCTAATAACCATATATGGTTCGAAAAGCAGTCTTCGCAACATCCTCAATCCTAACTCTCACCCGATGATACCCTAACCGTAGATCAATATTCGAAAAAACCTACGTTCCCAATAGCTGGTCAAACAGATCATCTATATGAGGCAACGGGTATCAATTCTTCACTGTTACCTTGTTGATCTCATGGCAATCAATGCACATTCTTATTGACTCGTCATTCTTCTTTATGAATAATACTGGAGCTTCCCAGGGCGAAACACTAGGTCTGATAAAGCCCTTATCCAATAGTTCCTGAAATTGCTCCTTCAACTCTTTAAGTTCAGCCGGAGCCATCTGGTATGGAGCTTTAGAAATCAGTGTCTTGCCTGACAACAATTCAATAGCGAACTCCACCTCACAATTGAGAGGTAAACCTGGTAAGTCTTCCGGGAATGCATCCGAAAATTCGTTAACCACTCGGATATCTTCAAGCTTCAGATCATCCCGAGGTGGTTCCTTCATATAAGCTAGGTACCCTTGACAACCGTACAAGAGTAATCTTCTCTCTTGCATAGCCAACGGAATCTATGGCGTTGAACGCACACACGATCCTACGAACTCATTGATTACGCAGTTAAACTGCGTAATTAGACATTTTAATCTGGGAATTAGAGTTTATATTTTTAATTAAATGTCTAATTACTCTCAATAGTTTAACAAGGTGTCCTATTTATAATATTTGGGTTTTATTGAGAAATTTATGAATTTTTGGCATTTTTTTATCACAGGAAAATTTTCGGGAGCTAAAACCAACATCATTTCGTAATTCGTGTATAACTTTTCCATCTGAGCTCCGATAGAGACGATTCAAAATCCTGAAGAAAGATGAAAGATTATCTACAATTTCTGTATTTTGAGCTTTGCAAGAAATGGGCTCCAGGAGAGTTAAAACAAGGCTCGTTCGCTAAGAAAAAAAAAGAAGAAAAAAAAATACAAAACCAAGTGATGTGACTCGGCCATGCAACCGAGTCGGTTTATTTTATCCGGATCCATCTACTGGGTAGGGCGTTCTCTCCCCCTACCCTTATAATTTCAATCCAGCCTCACAACAAGCTAGCACACCTTCTTCCCTTCCCTCTCCCACTCTCTCGGTCTCACCTCTCTTCTCTCAACTCTCTCCCTCTCTGCTCGTTTCCCTTAACTCTTTGCCTATTCTTCTCCTCTCCCTCGATCTCTCCTCTTCCTCAGTCTTTGCCTCCCTCCTTTTGGATTTGAGTTTTGTTCTTACTGCTGCAAACTATTGATGTTGCTGTCCAATGCTCCAGCTGCGTGCTGCTGCTAGTTAGAGGAGAACTCAAACCATTGTTGCTGCCTGCTCCTCCTTCTGCCTCCACTGTTGCTTACTGTCTGCTAGCCAGAACACCCGAAGCATCCTATTTCCGCGAAGCCCTTCTAGCCACCACCTTGCTGTAACTACCACGAGCAGTCCCTCTGCTGCTTTTCCTCTCCTCTCAGCTGCCTCCTGCTACTCCAATCTCACCAGAAGCCTCTGCTGGCAGCGCAACCAGCCTTCCGAACCTATTGTGGTTGCTCGTGAGGAGACTCGAACTCCAACAATCACCTTGTTGCAGAGAAGCTCCATAGACTGAGAACCACCCCACTGCAACATAGCCACAACCACGACTATTTCTCTCTCTCTCTCTCTCTCTCTCTCTCTCTCTCTCTCTCTCTCTTCCTCCCTCTCTCTCTCTCTCTCTCTCTCTCTCTCTCTCTCCGTTCCTCAATCTCTCTCCTTCACTCTATCTCTCCCTCTCTTTTTCTCTTATTGTTAGCTGAATATTGTTATTTTTTGTTATTAAGGTTTATTTGAAAATTTTAGATTTTGAGTAATTGTTTAGGGTGTTTTATTATTATTGCAGTTTATTTATTTATTTATTTTCTCAAGTACATTTAACGGTAGATTTGATTAGCGATTCGAGTTATTCAATTAATTAAGTTAAGTCCGATTTGGTTCTATAAAAAAGAATAAAAAAAAAATTGTCTATATAAATTAAATTAGTTTTTCTTTTTAAAATTTAATTTTTGTTGAAGCTCGATTTTGTTTAGGGTTAGTCTTATTAAAGTTTGTATTTTTATTGTGTCTAGTTATTGTTTAAGTCATTAAAGATTTAATTTGTGTTTGAGTTCTTAGTTGCCCTGAACTGAGTTCAGTAACTTTTTAATTTAAGATTAAACTGCATTCCCTGAGGAGACGATCTAGCCTTTGGGCTGAATATTGCACGACATAACTCTTATACTTGGGATAGCTTCCGAGCTGCTCATTTTTCAAGTAAGTCAAGTTTTTAGCATCGTTGCCAGGGAGTGCTAATCTTAATTTCAAAATTTATGTTTTTTCAATTATTTTTTATTTTTCATTAAATAAAAAAATATTAAAAAAAAACCAAAAAAAAGGGGAAAAAATTGATGATGCTTATTTGTTATTGTGTTAGTGGATTTCTGCTGCTTGCATTAATGTTTGATGCCCTGGGTTCGAGATAATTTGAATAGACTGTCTAAAATTTCACCTAACACCAATAGGGACACACGGAGCATAGAATCTGACTGTTCTCCTGTTAATTTTACGAGTGATTCTAAAATTGATTTAGGCAATCTGTTTAACCAATTCTTTAAGGAAGTCATGGTTGCACCTGCATCGCGTACACTTCTGGATTTTGTACAGCCCACGCGCACATCTACACCTCAATGCATTGTGTTGCCACAAGATGCACCGAACTTCAATATTAAGCAGGGCATGTTATCCGTGATACCCCAGTTTCAAGGGATGGATTCTGAGAGTCCATACCAACGCTTAACAGATTTTGAGTTAGTTTGCACCACTTTCATTAATAGGGTTGGAACTGATGAATATATCAAACTTCGCTTGTTTCCCTTTTCTTTGAAAGATAAGGCAAAAATCTGGTTTAATTCTTTGCGACCTAATTCTATTACTAGCTAGACTGAAATGCAGTGAGAGTTCTTAAATAAGTTCTTTCCTTTTTTGAGAATCAGTACCTGTAGGAGCAGATCAGTCAGTTCGTGCAAAAATAAAAAAGACGGGTCTCTGAGGATGTGTATTGATTACAGAGAAATCAACAAGGTTACTATTAAGAATAAATATCCTCTACCCCGTATTGACGATTTTTTTTATCAACTCCAGGGTACACAGGTATATTATAAGATCGACCTCAGATCAGGTTATCATCAGGTAAGGGTAAAAGCAGAGGATGTTGCAAATACAGCTTTTAGGACTAGGTATGGGCACTACGAATTCCTCGTTATGTCGTTTGGTTTGACGAATGCCCCAGCTGTGTTTATGGATTCGATGAATAGAGTTTTTCACCAGTATTTGGACCAGTTTGTGGTGGTTTTTATTAATGATATATGGTATACTCGATGAGTTTTGAGGATCATGAGATGCATTTGAGACAGGTACTGCAGACTCTCAGGGAGGAAAAGTTCTATGTCAAATTTAGCAAGTGTGAGTTATGGCTTGAGGAAGTTACATTTTTAGGTCACGTGATCTCACGAGACGGTATATCAATGGATCCCAGCAAAATTGATGCGGTTGTGAATTTGGCCAAGCCGAAGAACGTGCAGGAAGTTAGAAGTTTCTTGGGACTGGCAGGTTATTACCGTCGGTTTGTTGAGGGATTTTTTGCTTTGTCAGGACCTCTCACATGTTTGACTAGGAAAAATGCCAGATTTTTGTGGGGTGAAGAATGCGAGCAAAGTTTTCAGGAATTAAAGTAGTGGCTCGTCACTACACCAGTACTGACGATTCCATCTAGAGGTGATGGTTATGTGATTTATAGTGACGCGTCTTTGAAAGGGCTTGGTTGTGTACTGATGCAACATGGTAGGGTGGTAGCGTATGCGTCCAAACAGTTGAAAGAGTATGAAAAGAACTACCATACTCATGATCTAGAATTAGTTGCGGTTGTATATACACTAAAGATCTGGAGACATTACTTATATGGTGAGAAATGTGAAATATTTTCGGATCACAAAAGCCTAAAGTACATCTTCACACAGAAAGAGTTGAATATGCGCCAGAGGAGATGGTTAGAACTCATCAAGGATTACGACTGCACCATTAGTTACCATCCAGGTAAAGCAAATGTAGTGGCTGATGATTTGAGCCGTAAATCAGGAGACACAACATAGCTAGCAATAGTAGTTCAGCACCCAATTCAAATGAACTTAGAAAAGCTCGATGTGGAATTAGTAGCAGATGATCCTCAGTCATTCAATGTCAGTCTGGTTGTACAGCCTACACTTTATGAAAGAATTAAAGCTACTCAGAGGGATGATCCGGAATAGGCAGAAGTGATAGCTAGAATATAGGATGGTCAGGGAGAAGAATTCAGAATTTCTGACAATGGGGCTCTGAGATTTCGCACCAGATTGTGTGTGCTTGCAGATGACAGCATCAAGAGGACGATTTTAGAAGAGGCACACAGATCTCTATACACTATCTATCCTGGTAGTATGAAAATGTATAGGGATCTACGAGAGTATTTCTGGTGGAGTGGCATGAAGAGGGAAATAACAGAGTTTGTGCGGCAGTGTTTGACGTACAAGTAGGTTAAGGCTGAGCACCAGAGGTTGACTGGACAGTTGCAGCCACTTTTCGTTCCTAAATGGAAGTGGGACCATGTATCCATGGATTTTGTTACTAGGCTACCGCTGACGCCGCATGGTCATAATGCCATCTGGGTAATTGTTGATAGGTTGATGAAGACTTTTTGCCCATTAATGTTAGCTACCCTATGAACAGGTTAGCAGAGATTTACATACAGGATATTGTTCAACCCCATGGAGTGCCAGTATCCATAGTCTCGGACCATGATCCACGTTTCACATTGCGATTCTATAAGAGTTTGCAGGAAGCACTAGGGACTCAGCTAGCATTCAGCACTGCTTTCCATCCTCAGACAGACGGTTAGACAGAGAGAACTATTCAAATACTTGAGGATATGTTGCGAACGTGTGTTTTGGATTTTGGGGGTAGCTGGACTCAGTATATGCCATTGGTGGAATTTGCTTACAATAACAGTTACCAGGCTAGCATTGGTATGACTTCTTATGAGACACTTTATGGTAGGAAGTGTCGTTCCCCTTTATACTGGAGTGAGCTAGGTGAGAGGCGAGTTTTGGGGCCAGAGATAGTTTAGCAGGCGTACAATAAAGTCCGACTCATTCGAGATTGAATCAGTGCAGCACAGAGTCGGCAGAAAAGCTACGCAAATACTTGCCGCCGGGAACTGAAATTTGGAGTAGGCGATCATGTATTTCTGAAAATCGCACCATTGAAGGGGATCATGAGATTTGGGAAAAAGGGTAAGTTAAGTCCTAGGTTTATTGGCCCATTCGAGATACTCGAGAAGATTGGGTTAGTTGCCTATCGGCTGGCTTTACTGCCATCTCTATTTAGGATTCACAACGTGTTTCATGTATCTATGTTAAGGAAATATGTCCCAAATCCTTCCCATATTATCAGCTACACCGAATTGGAACTCAATGATGCTTTGTCATATGAAGAAGCTCCAATACAGATTTTGGACAGAAAAGAACAGGAACTGCGCAATTAAAAAATACCACTAGTAAAAGTTCTATGGAGGAATCACGCGATAGAAGAGGCCTCGTAGGAGCTCGAAGATGAGATCAGATGGAAATATCCCCATTTGTTTGGTGGGTTATAGCAGTGATGTGTAATTAAAGTGGTGATAGTTTTGTTTTGTACAATGTAAATGTAATTTAGAGTGTAGGATAGGTAGTATTTTGGTTTTGGGAGAAATTTTCTTTTATATTTGTAATCTCCCATAACTACCCATGTAACCACGGTATCCCTCCACCATAAACGAGGGTAGGTAATAAAATAAGTAGACCGTTTTGTCCTTTAAGGATGAAGAGTTATATGAATAGTAAATTTCAAGGACGAAATTTTATAAGGAGGGGAGAATATAACCACCCAAAGAATAATAATATTTAAATAATAAAGATGGAGGAAAATGAAAACAGTAA